>NC_056739.1:1583175270-1583232770 GCF_019279795.1 Protopterus annectens | reverse complement strand
CAGACTGGGATGCTGTAATGCAAATATTTTCAATACAGTATTTGTTGGACAGTTATACAATGGTGTTCTGTTGGCATATGATATCCTTATAACCCCACCTTCCATGAGCAGATAAACATCTGTAGTTTGCAGTGAATGCATTACCAGCAAAAAATGTGCACTTGTGTCATCCAGATTAAGCATATTGTCTTACACTATGCAATTTACAGTCTCTTACCCAGGAGCCACTCACGGTACTGGCTGCTGGGCTGCAGCCAACCCCCATGAAACAAAATAAAACAAAAAATTAGTTATTTCACCGTTTTTACTTTTTTTTCTTAACTTGTTTTCAATCAAAGAAAGAACTTTGAACTTCAAGCATGTTAT
Organism: Protopterus annectens; assembly: GCF_019279795.1. Lineage (NCBI taxonomy): Eukaryota > Metazoa > Chordata > Ceratodontiformes > Protopteridae > Protopterus > Protopterus annectens. The sequence continues at coordinate 1,583,232,404 of NC_056739.1, read as the reverse complement.
TGCACCTGTGTGGAGTTCCAAGATTAGCCAATTGTAAGTTTAAAAAATGAAACTGGCTTACACCACCTGCCTGGCTGTTATATAAAACAGCCAGGCATTATATCACATGTAAACAGCTGCTCCTGCCTTCTGCAGAAGACAAATATGACATTCAAAAAGTGGTTTATTGAGCTGCTGTATGAAGCAGAGAGGAGCTGCTTTGATTAGCTCAGGCTCCCTCAGCTGATCAAGGCAGCCTGACGAAACATGAGAGAAAAAAGTAGTGGATGTACTCTGACTGCCTACAAGACTACAAACATGAAAAAAAATTTTAAGTATCTATATATTTATTTCCTTTTTTCCCTAGCACTATGCATGAACCTGATCAGTATGCAGGAACCATAAAGGTAAGGAATTTTGTTTGATTGAAATGTGTGTGTGTGTGTGTGTGTGTGTGTGTGTGTGTGTGTGTGTGTGTGTGTGTGTGTGTGTGTGTGTGCACTTGTGCGCGTGTGTGTGTGTGTGTGTGTGTGTGTGTGTGTGTGTGTGTGTGTGTGTGGGTATGTGTGTGTAATATATCTGTGCATGTATGTATTTGTGGGGATACAGATTCTCTCAACTCTTCCTGATTTTGCAGAATGCTTCTGATTTAAAATTGGTATATTCAGTATCAGTCGTGTAAATATAGGACTCTTTCAGGACTCCATAAATGAAACCAGCATTGCTGCTTAATCCAAGCATTCAGTATACACCAGTTGTCAGTCCTGTAAATAAAACAGAAGTAAGTCCTCTCATATAAAAAGTTTCTAACTGTAAAAAAAAGTGATGGCAATGTATCCATCTAAACGCAAAAGTGGAACTTCTGAAGCAAGTTTAATATTTTGTGTCTTATGAGTTGATATGAATGGAATTAATATCTGTGAGTTTCTGTGCACAAGGAGAAATGATAGGTAGTGAGAAATGTTCTCAGACTGTCTTCCCAATCACTCAGATCTTCTATGTGTAGAGATAGAGAAAGCTCAAGATAAGTCACGAGAATTTTAACAGTAATAAAAATAATTTTGCCTATCCTTCAGTGCATGTAACAGTGAATCACTGATTTTCTGCCATATTTTGGTCTGTTTCGTAATTTTTTCCTGAGAATTGCAATCACTAAATAATGACAGACATTTGAGTTTCATATTTAATAGCATTCAAAAAGCATGCTAATTCAAAGTTTATTATTTTAGAAACTTCCTAAATATATAAGGGCAGTGTCTGTCCGTGATTTTGGTCCTTTGTCCCCCAGTACCTTTTGGCTTTTCTCTGTGTGATAGCAAAAGATCACTGGCAGAGCAGTGCAGCAAGCAGCATAACTATCTCACAGTACTTGATTCTTTGGTTGCATTTTTGGCTGTACTTCTTTCTTCAGGGAGTCTGTATGTATTCCTGTGTGTAGGTTTTATCCAGGAGCCCTGATCGCTTCCCCCATTCCATCAGATGTATAATGTATGCCTTTGGCCATTTGTGATTTTACTTTCGTTCCAATCTAACATCAGAGGGGAATACAGAACGTAAATATCATTTTGGAGGGGTTGCAAGCACTTGTCAGGTCATTTTATTGAAGGACTACTAGGTTGTTAGATTTTTAATATTAAGCTTTAGGCACAACTTATTTTTCCTTGAAAGAAAAAAATAAGACTGAATTTCTTTCATTACTTCTGATTTTTGTTCTGGTCATCATTGGATGAAAACATTATAAAAAACCCTTACAATCCACCTCAGAGCATCTAAAGCCCCATGACTTCTAGGGCCCTAGTGGCACCCAGGTTTATGGATTATTTTAGTTACTCCTTCAACACTTTATTACAGTGAAGCCTTGGCCAGTTAGGCTGTGTTAAAAGGATTGAGAAAAGGGCTAAAAATTAAGACAAATAGGAAAAAAACAGTAAAGAAACAATGAGTTCGGATGGTATGTAGACAGAATGGAAAGGAACCAGAGGAAGGGTACTGGAGAGGTACCCTTCATCTAAGGCTCTGTTTTACTTAAGGTTGACTTTATGAATTGCAGTCGAATATTTGAGGTGTGTATTGCCCATGAAATGGCAGCAATAAATGAGTATTGAAACAGTTTGTAGTTGAAAGAGACTGGCCCATAGTCTATTGCTTGATCACAAGTAATTGTCATTGATCTGTAGTAATGGAATCCCACCACATTCCAATTAGCCCCACCCATTCAGCTGCATCCTGCACACCCCCTTGCTTTCAAGTCACTAGACACCACTGCTCTTCTCCTGCATTAATAATTGTATACACTCCTGTCACTGAATCGCAACTGTGTTATAGACAGTATACAGTGGTTTTGTCAATTTCTTCTGGGGCATATACCTCTCAGTTGTCCCTGATTTTAACTCAGATTTTAGCTCTGTCCCTCTTAACCCTTCCAAAAACTGGTAAATTTTGAAGAAAAGATGGTGACTTACACAATAAATAATGGCAATAATTAGAGTTATAGGCTTCTTTTACTTAAAAAAATGTATATTAATTTATATTATCTTATTCTGTCAGTGTCTCAGAATAATAGTCCCAATATTTTAAGTGCTCCTGAATATTTCTGGATTTGTTCATGATTCTGTTGGGGTTTGTGTCTGATTTGTTGAAAGCTGTGTGGCACACTGCTCACATTTTTTTTAATCCCACCCTTTGTAATTTGTCTATATTTGTGTCATCTTGGTGTGCACTATGGCAGAACGAAACCACTGGAAAGTTTTCCGTCCTGGTTAACAAATTAAAAAAAAAACAACTAAAAATTACAATGTACTTATAAAAAAATAATATATTAATTTATAACATCAGCAAATAAGGTACAAAATAATCTTTATCTTAACAATATTTTACCTCAGTATTTCTTTGTTCATCACACATCTATCCATCATAAATGTGCAGAATTCATCACTAAATTATCCATCCTTCCATCATAACGTTTTTTTCTCATTTTTGCACATGGGGTTGGGGTGTCACATCATGTTTTCTTTAATGCTTTCTATCTGTTTTAGACCTGTCACATTACTGTATTTCTCTAATGTATTATATTGCTCCACATTTGAAGAAAACATATTCTAATGCCTTCTGTATTTTTGCATTATTTTCTGTTACATATTCTATTCTATTCTGTCATCATTTTACCATTTATTTCACTTTTAATGGACAACTTGTAATGGTTCAAGTGCCACAGAAAGTACCATACTTCAAATTCCTCATTTAGCTTCTTCATTCTTTCATTTAAATTTCAATATATTTGTTCAGGCAACTTATTCTAATAGCCTCTCATTTTTTTTTGTAAATGTTGCATACTTCTCTGCTTTTATTTTCTACACCTTTTTCTTCAGCATTCCACTTTTTTCCATACAGTCTTATCCCTGGCCTTAGGACTACATGAATAACTCCTGTCTCCAGTCAGCAGCCTGCATTATAACAGGTGAAGGCTATGGAGACAGTCAGGTGACTGACATAAGCACCTGAATAACTCCAGGTGCCTTCCTCCTATGCACTTCCTTAGGTGCCTATCTCTACCTACTCACACGGTCCAGAGGGTATCTTCACTGGCTTGAGACCACCAAGCCTATATCTCTCCTAGTTGTGACACCTGTTGTCATACAAGCCTCAGCCAGGAAGAAGCTTTCATTCCCTCCCTCCTAGGATGGGCGAGCTGATAGCAGCTATTCATTTCCCACCCTCACCTTCCTGTCTCTTCCAGCACTTGAGTTGCTACTTGAACATGGGTCATCAGGGTCACAGCCAGGACTTTATCCCTCAGTGCTACATACTGGGACATATTCATTTGTATGTGTTTTTGTACAGCTATAAAATTCTTCAACAAATTTAAAATTGTAACTGTTATATTTATTTATTGCTTTTTACCACCATGTTCATGTATAGATCAAATAGTGCCAGGCTTAGAAGGCTTGTTCATTCGTCCTCCCTGTTTTTATATCTTCACCTATTTCTACTCATTGGTAAATATACAACTGATTATTGATTGCTTCTTTATATTATTTACTAAAGCAAATTCATAGATTTTAACTCTCTAACATGTTACTAACATCTTCCTGATCAATAGCTCAAAAAATTAAATAAATAAAACCAGACAAATATCCAAACAAAAAAAATGCAGCTCTTTCGTCTTTAATTGTATTGTACTTCTTCAGAGCTGGTAAACTAATAAGAGAATCAAACTACTGTCAAAACAATCATAAAACCAGGTAATAGTCATCTCAAAAGTCAAACAAACAGGCATAACCGCAAAAGCCTTGATTAAAAAATCAATTAAGTGCTTTCATCCATAGACTGGGACTTCATCAGAACTTCTTCAGAACTGCACAGCTCCTCATGCATACAATTTATACCATAAAACTCACAACACATTTTAAAATGTATTCATTTAAAATAAAGACATCTACTGTTCAAGCTGCCATTCATATCTGAAGGAGGAGTGGCATCAAGTGTTACTAGCCATATCAGTTCCTTGTACTCCAAAAAAACTGTCCAAATCTCCTCCATGTAAGTTCTCTTTCATTCCTTCTAAAACTCTAAAAATAATTTTTTAATTAATACACTTCGTAGCATACATACTCAAAGTATTGTTAAAAACTTAGTTTTTAATAGCATTATTATGCTGGTAAATTTTTGCGCTTAGCTTTTTTCCAGTTTTACTTATGTAGTATGCATCACAGGAGCAGCAAATCACAATGTACAAATATTTTCAGAATTACAATCAAATCTCCCCAAAGGATATAATGTTCTATCACACCCTTTAGTATAAATAGTTTTATTGTTCATAATGTACCTACATATTTTACAAAAAACATATTTAATGGTCTCTTAATTAACTTTATAAACTTTTTCACACATAGTTTTTGGAATCTTTATTATAACCAATGAGACCAGCCAAGGTAAAATCAGTTATAGCTTCTGCTTTTGTTTTTCCTTCATGCACACTATATGCCAAGATAAGCGTGAACATACTATCTCTTTATTTAACTGTCTCTCTGATGATTGTGTTAACAAAATCTGTACTGTCACATTTTCCTTATAACACTTTAATTAGATTTTAAGTCTTCTCTTGGAAAATTGCATCTTAGCTAATAAATCTAGGAATTCTGAAGGATTCTCCCTTTATGATGCCTTTCTTGACATGCACTGGGTGTGCACTATTTTTTAACACCTTTATTGAATTATCATTTAAGACATAGGCAGACATGCATTTATATAAAAGAACGCAAACCATGTTAACATGTCCACAGTTGCAAACATTTTACACCGCATATATTCTTTTATACAACTGTCATCAATCCAGCATTACATAGAGTGAGCAATTCTTGCCTTCCCTTTAACCTCACTCCTCCTCCAAAACATTATTCTGGATGTATTGCCCCCATAGTTACCATTTTTCCGATGCAATTTGCTCCTACCATTTTCTAAACATCCCACTTCCGTTTCTGTTATCTCTGTTGTAATAGTCACTACTTCAAATACATTTGGCTTAGATTTTAATTTCCACGTTCTGGTAATTGCTCTTTTGGCAACCACCAGAATTAAACATAACAATACCTTACTATGTCTAGGCAATTCAGATTCTGGATACCAGCTCAAAAATCCTTTCCTTACATATACCCATTTGCTTACCCAATATTTCTGACAGAGTATTCTGTAAGGAATTTTTTAAAGTATGCCAACTCATTCCAATCCCAAAACACATGTTCCCAATCACGTCTTTCATCCCCATACCTCCAACATTTGCCATCTACCGGAGGAAAAATTCTTTGGAGTCAACTTGGGGTACAAAAATACTTATGCATACACTTCCAAGCAAAAATCCTAAATGTTCTAGGTTTTGTTGCATACTTGAGAGCCATACAGATGTCCTCCCACTGTTTCTTTGTGAATTGCTTATCCAATCTCTCTCTTCCCAATCGTTTCTAATCTCCTCTAATTGATTCCTATAGTTACAGTGCAATATTTTATATGGTGTACTAATTATCCCTTTTTAATAGCAACTTCTGTTCTAGATTCAACTAAAAACTCAACCAGAGCAGGTCTTTCACTTAGAATTCTCCTACCTCATTCTCTTTGCCTAAACTGTAATATCAATCCATGCATGGAAATACAGTCTCTAACCTGCAGTACAAATGTCTTCTTGGCCTCTTCCCACTCTACATTTCCCTCTTTAGCTATTTGCTCTCAAAATCTTGGTTCATTTGCTAAGTTTCTCCAGTACATTCCAGACCCTTTTTTCCTGTTTTCTGTGCCCCTAATAGCAATCAGCCCTATAGGCAGAAGCTCCTTTCTCTGTTCTTGTAATGGTTTATTTCTTAGAATAGTTTGTACTACTTTATGAATTTAATGTTTTTTAATTTCCCCAAATCTTTTGGGTTTCTAATACCATGACAGGAATGGACCCCATTCCTAAGTCAAAGTATAATTAAAAGTTCATGAAATTAGTATTGCTTCAGATTTTGATGTCAGCCAGAAGTGCCCTTTGCAGTACCCGCAATGTGCCCAATAGTGACTCATTCTGCAATTCTTATGGAGTTACATGTATTGGTAACATATCTAAATATGACTAGATTCTTTTTTATAAGACCCATTGCTCCTACTACTATTGGAACTGTCTGGGTATCCATTTTACACATTGCTCTTGTTTCTGCCTGCAAATCCTGATATTTTATGAATTTGTGTCTCTCTATATGCAAGACACTGTAGTCACTGGGTGTAGCGATTTCAATGATCAGTGCTACTTTTATCTTCTTTTCATGGACCATAATATATTTTTTTTCACATCTATCTTTTGAACAGCCTTTCTACATTATTATGACTTTCAGTATAAGTCTTTCTGCCATTAGTATAGCACAACCAGCAACAAGGTGTGCGACTGTTTCCAATTCTGTTTTACAAACCTACAGTTGTCTGTTTCTCCTACATGTTCAATGGACTTTGTAAACCAACGTGTATGTATCCCACTGTCTTGGCCCACCAATATTAACCTTTCATCTTTTGGTTTGAATTCACCTCTCCTTAACCATTCCTGTGTTCAATCCTGATCAACATGAGGTTCTTCCAGGAGTTTTCTATATTTGCATTTATGCATTTTCCACATTTCTTGCCTTCTCATTTGATCCTTTACCTTATATTTTTTCTTTTGTTTTTTTTTTTTTGCACATTCAACTGCTGCCTGATTTTTATCTACTTCTGGTTAGATTTCCATTCCTGCTTGATGCTGATATGCTTCCGCTAGACTAAGAAGGGAGGTCATCTTAGATTTATTCTCCTCTTGTTTCAAAACTTTCACTATATTTGGGTCTTATGAGGTCAGCAGAAATGTATGCAGTCCCACAGTTGCAGAACTATACATGTAATCAATTTCAAGGAGGCCCATACCTCCTTCAGAACGGGGAATATATAATTTTGTTATGCACTGATTTTTATAAATCATTTGATGAACATGAACCATCCTTCTTTATTTCCTGTCTAATCTATCCAACACCTTTTGGGACCAGTCAATCACTCCAAGACTAAGTTAGAACAGAAAGAGCTAATTTGTTTATAGCTTGAATTTTGTTCCTAGATGTCAATGCTGTTTTCAGGATTAATTTAAGTTTTCTAAAATATTCCTTACTAAGTTTTATTCATATTTGTTCATGTTTTGTTGTTGATCCTTCAATAATCCGCAAATATTTATACACTCCCTCTTGCTCAAGTTCTTTTATTTCACATTCTTGTTCCAAACTGATGTTTTCTTGGTACTGCAGCTTTCCTGCCTTTTTAAATGTTGCTTTTGCACATTTATCAAGACGAAATTACATTCTTATGCCATCTGAAAAAGTTTAGACAGCTTGCAGTGGTGCTTTCAGCTCCTCATCTGATGAACTATACAGTTTTAAATCATTGACCAAGCGAAGATGAAAAGTCTTTATACTTTGTTGCTTTCTGGGAGCCAAATTATAGCCATGACCTAATCTGTTAAGCAGACAGCTTAATCGGTTAAGTGCAAGGCAAAAGACCAACAGTGTCAGAGAGTCACCTTAGAATATCCCCCTTTGGAATTTTATCCCTGGAATAATAATTTGTTCTTTACCATGGCTTAACTGCAAAGTGTTTCATGGTCACCGTGATGTAGTTTATCAGTGTAGGGTGTATCTTATACAGTTTTAAGCACTCTTTTATCCATGAATGTAGTATACTGTCAGATGCTTTTTAGTAGTCTATACATGCCATACTTAGATTCTTCCCCTTTTTACAGTTCTCCACTATGATTTTAACAACAAATGATCATTTGTTCCATATGACTTTCTTTTATTGCCCTTTTGTTCTATTGCCATAATTGAGTTTTCTTCTAAATGACTATAAACTCTGTCAGTATCAATTCCAGTGGATAGTTTATATGTTGTCAGAAGGTAAGTTATTAGTGTGTAATTTTTAGGGTAGCTTGTAGGTTCACTCTTAAGTAGGAGCATTGTTTTTCCTGTTAGCTAGGTCAGTATCTCTTTGGGGTGTGCATGTAAATAGTTCTTACTCATGGCTAAATCTTCATGCAAAGATGTTAATAGTTTTAACCAGAAGTCAGGTACTGCATCTGGACCTGGAGTTTTCCAATTAGAGGCTTCTCTTAACTTTGTTTCAATCTCTCTGGCTGTTACTTCATCCCATTTCTTATCATGTACCTTTGAACTTCTTATTCTTTCTTCTACTTCTTCTATTCATTTATTATCTTTGTTATGTTCCACAGGATCTTCATAAATACATCTCCAAAATGTATCTATTTCTTCTTTTTTTTGGTGGTCTTTCAATTCCTTTTACCTTGTTTCCCAATTCTCTATAAAGCTTTTTTGTGTCATCAATAAATTGCTTATTTTGTACTTTTCCTTTATATTTATCTGTGTATCTTCTAAGTTTTTCTGTCTGTGCTGATTAATGTTCTGTATGGCTGTTGTTATTTCCTTCAGGATCTGCATCTAAAATCCCAATCTCTCCTTATTTCATGAATTTCCCCATTGATTCATCATCATCATCCAGTTCTACTTTGAATTATAGATTTCAGCTTGTGTTAGGTATATCAGCCTTAATTTTGTAACTCTGAAATATCCCTTAAAATCATGCAAACGTAAACCACCTCATTCTTTGGAAAGATCAGCCTATCCCTTCCCCTGCCATATAAAACTCTTCAACTCTTTATTAATGAGTGTCCACAACTTCTCCTCTGGTTGATACAAAATATGACTTACCTGTATGAAAAACTAAAGGTACTAAAAACATATTCACTGCTGGTATCTTGATATTCAAATCCATAAATAACAGTTTCCAGTTTCTCATTTTTTTTGTATTATCTTTTGTTTAGTCTCTTCCCAAATATCCTAAGCTGCAAAAAGAGAAGCCTTTTTAATCCACACTCCTAAATACTTCATCTTATCACGTCCCAAAAATATGGATATTGCTGAACCAATATGTGTGTGTGGGTAAATAATTTACAGCTATAGCCTTTGTTTTATCTTTATTAATTTTATATTTTGAAAAGACTTGAAACTATCTCAAAATGTTCCAAAACATTGAGATACCATTTTCTGGATTTATCAGGTACAAAATAATATCATCTGCAAATAAAGCCAACTTTTTTTGATTACCATACTAGTTATTTCCTTGTATTTCTAAGTCTCTAATTTTCTTTACCTATGACTCTAAATATAAAGCAAATAACAAAGGGGAAAGATGACACTCCTGCCTGGTTCCCATGTTTAAACACAGCTTATCTGAGAGGAACCCTCCCACTTTAATTATTGCCTCTGATCCTTCATATATCCTTCTAATTAACCTTATTAGTACGTCAGCTTACTCTGTCAAATGCTTTCTCTGCATCAAGACCCACCAGCAACAGACGTATTTTCTTGCATTCTGCTTTTCTCTGGATCATTATTGTTCTATTAATATTGTCAAATGTTTGTCTCCCCTCCACAGAACCAGACTGATCCATAGCTATCAATTTTGGCAACACCTTTGCCATTCTTTTAGTTAGTGTAGGCATTAAACACTTTATAATCATGGCTTAAAATGGAAATGGGTCTATATGAAGCTAAGTCTGAAAGATCTTTGCTGTCTTTAGGTAACACAGCCACCACGACTTTCTACCAAGATGTTGGTTCTTCCCATCCTTTTAAAATATTGTTAAATATAATCTTCCAGATCTTTATCACTTTCTTCCCTCCTAACTTCCAAACTTCCACAGAAATACCATCTGCTTTTAATCTCATCACCTCCTATCTTAACTGTTAGTTGCTGGGCCTCATCTACCTCTAACCTTGGCTTAATTAAGTCTTCCATAAATATTTCCATTTGTACGCTTTCTTGATTTCCACATTTCTTTGCTTTATACAAATTTTAATAAAATTTATGGATCACCTCTAAAACCTCTACTGGATCTCTGGTTATTTTTCTTGTTGTAGGTTCCCTAAGTTTGGCGACAACCCTTTCAATGTTCTGTTGCCTAAGTCATTGTGCTAAACATTTTTATGCTCTGGAGTTATTATCCAAACAATAGTAGCTTAAATGCAATTTTTTCTATACTCATGCATATTATCCAGACACTTCCTTGTTTTCTCTTTAGCACTCTGCATTTGTTCCTTCTATTGTTCTGTGAGATTCCCCTTATTCTGCAATACTTTAACCTTTGTCAGCCCCTCTAAGTAATTCTATTACTTCTCAGCCATATCTCTATTTTATTTCAACCCTATTTTTATACTTTATTTCATCCCAATCACTAGCTATAACTTCTGAAGATATTTCTGTCTTCTCTAATAACTCTCAAATAATTTCCAGTACTCTACAGGTAGGTGAGAAAGTGTCAGTGTCTTATTTTTACTTTATTACCCTGCATTTTTATCTTAGTTTTTTATTGGTGCATGATCAGGAATAGTTATTGGATGTGTGTTGAAGCTTTCAATTAAATGCACATGTTCATGTGAAATATAAATTCTGTCTAGTGTAGCCCAGTTATTGTACCTTGGAGAATAATATATAAATTCTGTACAAGTTTTTAAATTTCTTCAGAAATCTACACTCTTGTTATATTGTCCCTTCTAAGTCCCCCTAATACATCTTCATTATTGCAAATCAAATTCCTGTCCTCACCTATAAATAATACTCCCTGCTGAAAGCTGATTATTTCCCCCAAAATTTTCTTAAGCTCCATAATAGCAGTTTTCAGGAGAATATAAATACATGCATTTTAATCCTTCACCCTTGCCAATAGCCCCTTACTACCACAAATCTACCATTTTTGCCTTTTTTCCCTCATCTATCACTATTGGAGCCCCTCTATCAGTTAGTATAATTACTCCCCCTTTTCCTTTGTCCCTGATATTCTGATGAATATCCATTCTGAAATCTATTCTTCGTCATACTCACATGGTCATTTCTTTCCAAATGTGTCTACTGCAGTATTGCTATTTGTATTCTACATGTCAATATAATTCAATACTCTTTCCTTTTTATCTATACCTGTAAGGCCATTCATGTTCCAGGATAATATGGACAGCATACCCATCATGATAAAAAGCTATTGTTCTCACCTGTTATACATTACAGGTTTTTTGAATGTGTATTGCTAGGTTTTGTGTTACATGCATGTACTAAGACTTTTTGTTTTAATGAAAACTCCAAAAAAATGCAAAACAGCCCCATCCCGTACTAACTTGGAACAAACACACAAAACTATGTACATCTTCAAAATATGAAGTTTAACCCTCCAGAAGGGAACAGCTGCCCCAAATTGATGGCTATACCTAAAGGGAATATCTAACCTAACACAAATTGCTTCTTTTAGCCCTATGAAAAAGTACACTGGCTATCTTTAAATAAAACTAAATTGTACAATAGTGCTACTCGAGTCCAATGTTCCAAATGAAACCACCAAAGGTGTCACGATAAAAAACAGTTTTATTATTCCACAGGAATGAGCCCTTTCGTCTGTCTATATCCAAAGACTTCTTCAGATTCAAATACAAACTGCAAACACAAACCTTATATCCATGTAATTAATCACCTGACCCACTTAATAAATGCTTCCCCTCATATTCATTAAAGGTATACACATCACAATGTATAAGAACAAACAATGACTTGCATATATACATATAAACAACATTTAAATTTTAAGAATAATAGCTAAAAAGTCATAAAAAGTTATACATTGTAAGACTTCAATTTAAGAATGCAAGTAATGCTTGCATAGTCATTTAATCCAGGTGGATTAAAGGCTGCCAGCCTAATTTGCTATTTTAATTCATGTGCCTCAAGTATATCCTTCCATGGTCCCCCCCCTTGGATTCTTTTCCACAATTTCTAAGCCAGCAAACACAAACTTGTGACCAACATGTTGACTCACATGTTTTGCCAGAGCATTACTATCTTTCAAATGCTTAATGTCCACCTGGTGCTCGTATATACGCTCCCTAAATTGCCTTTGGGTTTTACCCACATAGAATCCCAGGCAACAAGTGCATAGGGCCACATATGCTAAGCCCTTCATATTGCAATTGCTTAGGTTTCAAAGCTTCTTCATTAATATTGAAAGTGTCGCCCTCTCTAATATATATACATTGTGTGCATGAGCCACATTTAAATGTGCCATGTCTTCGAGTGTAGTTGGTAAGATTCCATTCAAGACAATCTTTAATAAAACTAAATTGTACACTGTTCTATTACTGCATTAAAGTACTAAGGCTGCTAGGGAAGTTGTTACCTCTTATTCACTTCTCATAATTTCAAACTTAATATTTTTACTGAACTGCTTGCCATTGTGCCTCTAAATTTTGAATTTCCCTCAGCAATGAATACTCAGAGGTCTCCAGATTAACTACTTGGAGCTGCAAACAGCTTGTCTACATGGAAATGCACTCACCAATGAGTCTTTGTAAAGTTCACTCAGAAAAGAATGCACAGCTGCCCTCAGCATTAGACATCTCAACTCCATTGAACATTTGCCAGGGGAAAACACACAAGCTAATATCTTTGCATTTATAAGAAGCTTAGCACTTTCATGGCTTTCATCATTTTGTCTTATTTTCAAATCTTACATGCTTACAAAAATATCAATTTACAGCTTAAGGCAAAGGTAGTACTCTAGACATCTACCCTTGTAAAATAAAAACAAGTTATCCTAATTCTATGTATATTATAATCAATGCACTTTTACACCTCACCCCCACCCCAGCAAGCCAAGATCACAGTATACGAACATTAAACTTGCCTTTGTCTAGCCTTTTTTCTCTTGTTATATTGTTAAACCTACATTTCTTACAACTTCTTACAAATAAAAAAGTACTTGTTGTCATTAATATATTTAACAAATGCAACAGTCACTGAAAAGACTCTGCCCACATTTAAAATACCCGACTACACACTACACAAATCCGCTTTACTATATAATATGCAGTTTATATAATGCAATGTTTTATAGAAATACTAATAAGAACAAAGTTTGTTTTACTTACAGTGTTTTAACCCTTTCAGTGTCCTTCTAAACATTAATGATATTAAGTGGAGTATATGCTTTACAATCCAGCCACAAGTTTAATGAAGTCAATAAAAGTCCAGTGTGTTTCAGCCACATTTTCTTGCAGAACCATATTTCACAAATGTGATAAGATGCTGTATAGTCTTCCATGTATTCACTAATTTCAGAGTTGCTGGTCTTCTTCCTGTTTAACTCCATCTCCCAACACCAGAATCTGATTCAAGTCCAAGGTACTGATGATTCTTCTAGTCAATGTCTGCGTTTTTTCTGTCTCTCCAGCATTTTCCTTTAGATCATTGGAAAAAGTTTCACTGGCAAAGTGTGTCTATGAACCTTCCCATCAGAATAATGAGAAGCAGAGTCCCTTTCTGCTTGCTGCATCTCTTTTTGTTGGATGTACTTTTTTATCCCCCTTAGCCTGTTATCTATCAAAAAATGACTTTTATCCTCCAGGAGAAAAAAAAACACTGAAGACAGCTGTATATAGCAGCTTGAATCTCACACCTGCCTCTCAACATTCCAATTGCTGGGAAAAAAATACTTCTCTGCTGCCTGGTGTACAGTGAATAATCATTTTCTTCAAATACTCTGCTGTCTCAAGTTTTACTACTTTGCCCTGCTGCCATAATTTTGTCAGGATCAATTCTTTCTACTGGTATGATTGCATCTTTACTAATACAGGTCTTGGTTGCTTTCTCATGGCCAGGTTTGGAGCATAGACTCAATGTGCCCTTTCAGTTAACAAATTGTGCTGTGAAACAACAGTCCAGTTGCTTATTTCATAGGTTCATAGGTTCATACTAGGCTATCTGCCCAAGGGCATTTATAAGCCTAGCCCATAGTTATGTGGCTTTCGCCACCCCTTTAGTTTGAATAAAAACTATGCCTATCATTTTGCTGTGCCTCTGTCAAGCAGCGACACTGAAGTAATCCCTGGGGTATATCTGCAATCTCCCATCCATTGGTCAAGATTCCTCTTGAACAAGGCCAGAGAGGTGCTCTGCCTCACATGTACCGGGATTTTGTTCCACAGCATAGGGAGTCTCTGGGTGATGAATCTGTCCCTCCAGCACGTTCTATTTATAACCGTGTCAAGGTTTAAGTCTCCTGCCCTTGTGGTTCTGAGGGATCTAGATTTTTTGAGGTGAAGCATATTCATCAAATCTGGGTTTGACATGGCCTTATATGTCAGGCACAGGTCACCTCTGAGCAAGCGGTATGAGACTGAATAGAGCTGGAGTTCTTTCAGTCGGGCAGCATAAGACATATTTTTGAGACCCTGTGCTTTCATAAAATGAATAGTCTGTTCCTTCCAATTTCTCTAGTACAGCAGAAAATTTCAGGTTTCCTCTGCAAACTCTGTCTTCTAACGTTACTATTTTTTTAAACAGTTCTTCTTGAGAAACTTCATATTCAACCAACCAATTTTACTAATATGGGTCTTACCTGCTTTTTCATAGCCAGGTTTGGAGCATACACAATGTGTCCTTTGGCTTTCAGTTAACAAATCCTGCTGTGGAATAACAGTCCAGTTACTTATTGTGCTTTCATAAACTTAATACAATACCAGTTTCTCTGGTACAGTAGAAAATCTCAGGTTTTCTCTACATGTTCGGTACCCTAACTGTACCATTTCTTTTGAAACAGCTCTTATTATGCAATTTCATACTCAGCCAGCCTTTTCTTCAATTTGACATCTGATTTTTGAAGTTTTATCAGGTCATCTGAATAGCTGTTTAAAGCTTTTTCCATTTTTTCCAATCTTTTGTTATTTCAGTTGCTAAACTCCATCAATGTTTCATTCATTTTAATCAGCTCTGATGTATGTTTTCCTCTACATTACTGAAAGCCATCTCTTGTACCAAAACTGGAGCTAGAACTGCTTTTTGCTAAACAGCTCCAGGATTCTTCCCAGTCAGTGTTTTCTCTTTACCTTTTCTAATTGATTTTCTTTCAGGCTCTCTAAGATTCTTCTTTGTTGAGATCCAGGCAATGTACTTACTAGCCAGTAACCGAATTTTACTGAAATGGGCATAATTACTAGCCCTTGTCTATCAGTTTCCTTTTTCACACTGTGAGAGCTACAATTAAGCTGTTTATCAGTGTATAGCCATATTTGAAAGCTGGTTGTGTACTATTCTTATGTAAATATGCATTAACGTTTTCAGATTTCCAATAAATTCTGGTCTCCCTTTTTTCTATACTGAGACTTATATCTAAAAAATTATCTTGTATAATAATAATATGTACCATTTTTTATACAAAAAGCAGTAACTTGAAGGAAAAGTTTGGGGATTAGCTTAAGAATTTATGAACATAATAATGCTATAAAAACAAAGTTTTTGACAATGCTTTGAGTAAGCACGTTATAAAGTGTATTGATTTAAAAAACATATTTTCAGTTGTAGAAGTAGTGGAAGACAACATATAAGGAGGAGTTGTGGACATTTTTTTGAGTACAAGAAATTGATATGGTAAGTAGCACTTGATGCCATT
This sequence comes from Protopterus annectens, assembly GCF_019279795.1. Taxonomy (NCBI): domain Eukaryota; kingdom Metazoa; phylum Chordata; order Ceratodontiformes; family Protopteridae; genus Protopterus; species Protopterus annectens. The sequence continues at coordinate 1,583,216,386 of NC_056739.1, read as the reverse complement.
TCAAGTTTGAATGGCACATTTTACATTAAATGTCTTTTAAAAATGAGTGCATTTTGATTGGTTTAAAACTTTGAAAGGGTAGAGGTTTACACCACTGAATTTTCCTCATGTGCAAACTGGTAAATGAAATCATCTGTATGGTAGATCCCATGAACTCTTAGAATCTTTCTTGCAGAGATCAAAAAAAAAGGTTTGTCAGGGATAGAAGATAATCCGTTAAGAAATGATTCTTGCTTAGAGGAGGAAAGGCCATCTTAAAGGATGTTTGATATAGCAACCTAGGATCACCACAGAATGAGACGGATGAAGATTTAACATATTGAAAATTCACAGCCAAACCTAAGTTCTACAAAAGGCTGATAATGAACTGCAAGTGTTAAAGAATTTTGTGAAAGGAAGTGTCTTGAATGAGAAAGTCATCCAGATAAGCATATATCTGAATACTTTGGAGCCTGCAGAAGCTATGACAGGGGTTATATACTGTAAGCATACTTTGGGAGCAGTGGAAAGTCCAAAAGGCAAAACAGTAAACTGAAAGTACAATCCCAATGTACAGAATCTTAAATGATTTCTATGAAGAGGATAAACGGGGATGTGAAAGTAAGCATCCACAAGGTCAAAGGTAATCAAAAAAGCTTTTGGAAAAAATTAAATGAAGAAAATTTTAGTGTATTAGCATCCTCACTTTTGAAATGTGCAGAAAGGTGTTCAGGATAGAAATATTTATGACTGGTTTCCAAATACTCTGCTTTTCCTGGAACTAGGAAAAACACTTCTTTTTTGACTGTGAAGAATAGGTTCTACTAAGCTCTCATGTAAAAAAGTCTGTACCGATGGAAGAAACCAGATATTGTTGGCTCGGAGGCACCTACGGAATTGAATGTTGAAAAGGAAAAGAAATCCATTGTAGTATTTAGCCTTTCTAAATGATTTCCAAAACTCAAGAATCTGTTGTAATCTTTTTCCCTAGAGGAAGTTTAAGAGGAAGTTTGGAATACAGGAGGGACACTGCTTGAGATAGGGAGAAGAGAGGGAGTGGAGAAGTCATAAGCTGAAATATTTCTCTGAAAAGGGACTTTTGGCACCTTTGAAATCCGATTTAGGCTTGTCTTGACATTTCTTCTTGGGATTTCTGCCTTTCTGCCGAGTGGAAGTTTTAGATAGAAAGGGACTGGTTTGGATAGATAGTTTCTATGGATTTTTGGGGCAGTAGAAAAAAAAAGTTGTTTGAATCCCTGCCTAATTTTATATCTTTCTTCCAAAAATTTGTTTTAATTGTAAAAGAGCAGGGACCAAAACAGAAGTCGTTATTCAAAGGGACATCTAAAGCTTTGCTTTGACATCCTTTGGAACTCATAGAATTCTTAGCCAGGAGTGCCTTCTCACCAAAGAACTACTGGCAACAGCCCTGGAAGAAACTTCTTCTACATCATATGTACACTTTATAGAATGGCATACAACCTGAGAAGCAGAAAAAAAATTATATTTTGTAGAGTACTTTTTGAGTCACTGTCAGAAATAAAAAGAAAGATGAACTATACTAAACAAGTCAGTTCAATGATGGTAGCAAAACGAAATAAAATACACTTGTAACAGCACCAATAATGTTGTCCCAGTCAAAAAATAGCGTAGGATCCACTTTAATACACGCTTTCATCACACGACTTCATCAGAATACTTTACAAACTCACTTTGACCTATTTAAATACACGCTCAATCAACACATAATTAAAAACAATTAAACAATTAATTAATCAACTTAGTTAAAAATGTTAAAAACTCATCACAATTCATACTGAATTAAACAATTGTAATATATTATATTCCTTATTTATACTTAACTTTCTATATTTTAAAAAACACTTCACATTTATTGCTTCATTTAACCCAGGATGTTTATCAGAATTTAACCTAATCTGCCACAATGTTTCCTTTTGTTCTAACATATTCTTGAAATCCCCAGCCCTGTTGTCAGCTTCACAAACTTCAAGTACTGAAAAAACAAATTTTTTGAAAAAATTACAATTCCTGGAGTGTTTATATAGGGCATTTTTTTCATCTTGGCATTTCATGCTATATAAATGTTCCTTTATGCGGGTACTGAGACTACGAGTAGTCATACCCACATAAAAAGCAGGGCATGCTGTGCACATGCCTATATAAACTAAACCACAAGAATTACAATCTACATACCCAGGTATTTCAATAATTCTATTGTGGCTAGCTACAGCAATACTGGTACCTACAGATATGAACCGACAAATTTTACAGTTCTGGCAGCAAAACATACCATTTTTGTTCACTGTCAGAAATGTTAAGAATACATTTGATTATGTTATCAAAATGGATAAAAGCTACCTATCATGAAAAAAGGTACTTATCATGTGTGCTCAGTAGTAAACAGTACAAAAAATCTAAAGTGGCTAAAGTATAATCTTTTTTCCCTACAGCTATGCATTAGACTACTGTTTCTGTTGTTTAATAAGGTATTGGTGAATGGGGAATGTTTGGATAGTTTGTCTGAATCTGTGGAAATAGCTGCAGGGTCAGAAATATGATTTTTGTGCAGGTACATATGAGTGTCAGGGACCTTATAATACCTGACAGATTTTTTGAGTGCAAGTGGTGGAGACTACAGAAGCTGAAGTATACAAAACACTTGTCTGTATTAAAAGCACACTTTATTATAACAACATTAATAAAATGTGCTTTTAACGCAGACAAGTATTTTGTATATAACAGTCTTTTTTTGTCTGTGGCTTGTGTTTTTTTATGTACTATAGAAGCTGAAGGAAAGGTGTCTTCTAAGCCTTCTAGTACAGGAAGGACAGCAGAAGACTTGGGAGTGTATATACATATATATATATATATATATATATATATATATATATATATATATATATATATATCTGGGTTCCCTTCAAAAGCTCGAAATATTGAATTTCAGTATTTCAAGCCCAGAAAGCTGAATCCTGAGAATAGCAAAAGTTCAGAAGCGTGAAATTCAAAACCTCGAATACCAGAGGTTTTGAATTTCGCGCTTCTGAACTTTCGCTGTGGTTATGTATTCAGGTAAGTGTGTGTGTGTGTGTGTGTGTGTGTGTGTGTGTATGCGTGTGTGTTAAGGGTTTTGGGTAGGGTTGTGGTGTGCGTCAGTGTGTTTTGTTGCTGTGATGTATGTGTGCAAGGAGAATGTAGCTTATGTGGTGGTGTTTTGTGTGTGTTTGCATGTAGTGCAACCTCGGAGTGAGAATATTTAAGTAGGGGGTGTGGGGGTCATGTAGTAGAGAGGTTATGTGTGTGTGGGGGGAGAATGGTGTGTGTGTGTGTGCAGTAGTACTAAAAAAGTAAAAATTTCTGCTGCTCGAGATTTTGAATCTCACGGTTTTGAGTTTTCGTGGTTTTGTGGATTCGGCTTTCTGGGCTCGAAATACTGAAATTCGATATTTCAGTATTTCAAGCTTCTGAAGTGAATCCATATATATGTGTGTGTGTGTGTGTGTGTGTGTGTGTGTGTGTGTGTGTGTGTGTGTAAAAAACTGTGGTATCTCTTTTGAAAATCAGAGACCTGTTTTCACTCCCAATTAAAATATTACATCTTTTAATGTATTGTGCCCTCAAAAGAAAGTTCTTCTTGAGAAGAGTTCAATGATAAGGTATATTTGGTTCAGGCTCACATCCTTAAAGAGAGTGCAGCTGAGAAAAATAGTCTAAGAGCTCAGAAGCTGGTTCAGATGAATACATTTCTTAGAGAAAGGATCCTTTTTTTTACTTTTCTGAGGGTAGATTGTGTGGAACTGCAGGGGCTTTAGGGACATAAGGACTTTGAAAACCCCTGAGAAAAAAAAGTCCTGTCATTCTTGTTAACTGTCTCTGGTAACAGGTGTAGCAGAAGAAGAAGAAAGATGTTTAGTTTTTTTGCTTTTTCTTCTTTTGGGTTTCTAAAGAAACCATACAAGAAGGGCCCAATCCCAAAAGTATCTCCATCAAAGAACAAGAGATGCCCACCTCCATCAAAGAACCAGAGATGTCCTCTTGTACTAGAATTTGAAGAACCCCATCTATTCCTTCAGAAATCACAATCCTGGGTTATACATTTGAGGCATTAACTGTAATCTGACTCGTCAGATGGGTCATGCCTGAAGGCTGTTCCATGCCAGCCTCCAACAGCATCATGAGGGAACAGACCCGGAGGTTGAATGGTCTGCAGTCTTATCAAAAGCCTCAACAGAGACATCCAACTCTGGCCTGGAGAAAGAAGCTGATATACATATGTCTTCCTTCCTTCTTTTTTTTTTTTTTTTTGTATGTGTGTTTTTTCAACTGTTAGGGAATATCAGAGGCAGGGATTTCTGAAGACAGAGCAGATTGCACTACAGCTTTCAAATGTTTGTTTTCTTGCTAAATTTTTAAAGATGATATATGACTTCTCAGGATTTTTGGGACAAAAGCCTGACAAATAGAGCAGTCCCTGACATTATGTAAGATCCCTCACAGAAAAGACACTGGATATGCCTAGCCTTATACAGAATCTGCCTGCCACAGTGGCCTTTGCCTCTCTTAGATTACAGGAACAGTCATCCAAATATACAAAATATCAAAAAAGAGGAAAAGTCACCAAAGTAACTTTCTTCGTAAAGGCAACTGGTTCCTTTTTACAGCAGACAGAGCAATAGAGGAAATCTTGTTTCCCAAACTGGTGGCGAGAAGGTTTTGAGAATTGTTACAGTCTTGCTTTCTGTAAGTATCTGCACACAGCCCTCAAACTTAGATCAAATGCTGGCTGTACAGCTCATGGCTTAAACTCCCCTAACCACTGACATAGTGTGCCCTTGGCAGGATACAACCCATCTGACAGTGTTACTGCAACAGTGATCTAATAATGAACATCAAATATTGATCTCTTATGAAAATTATTGGAAACCACAGAACATGATTATTACACAGCAATAATAGCAAGGGATATGTGGTTTTATCACCTGCATAAACTCGTCTTTCAGGAAAAAAGACCATACTTTAGTTTCTATTTTCTTACTAAAACTTATGCAGCCTATTTTTTCTACATTTCCGTTTTTACTAATGGGCAATTAAAATCACCACCCAAAGTCTCTAAAAATATTCCTACTTCCAGAGACATAGGTCTTTTTTCTTTATTTTCTATATGTATATAAATATTACACAATCTGATATATTTTCTTGTTTCCTTGCCATTATAAATGCTCACAATATTTAACCTGCAGTCACTTTTTATTATTTCTCTTGTTTTTCCACTGGCTTCATTAAAAAAATTGCCTCTCCCATACACTGATTTAAAAAAGTCCAGAAGTATTTTCCTCCAAGAAATGTTTCTGTCTTTCCTTGATATATTTCATATATTCTATTAGACACATATTTCTGTTTTCCTATCCTTAAAAGCATTTAACAACAAGAATCAGTGTTTGTATTGCTTTAGTATATTTACATGTATCATTAACACTTTCCAGACTTTCATTAATGTATCTTATAATTGTGTCGTGTCTGTTTTACATGTTTTTTTTCATTTCTTTTTTATTCACTGTACTTCTAAAGTTCCTTTTTCTGATACATTATCATCTGTTTCCTTGCCTTCTGTTTTATATAACAAGGCCTTTTAACTCTTTTCTGTTTCTTAAATTAATTGTTCACATTGTTCTGCAATTGAAAGTCATTTCCTCCCTTTATCTCTACGACTACAAATGATTGAATCTTAGACTTAGTATATATAACTTGAAGAGGTGTGAGAGACACAGCCCACCCTATCAAGAATGTAGAGACGCCAGTGGTATTACAGGAAGTTTTGAGACTCTGTATTTCATGGACAACAGTACTTTAATATTCATTTCTGTAGAACTCACACTTAAAAGAGTTTTTTCACATAGGGAGACAGTTTCTTTATGAACTTGTTTCTGTGTAAGAGTAAATGAGGCAAGTTTTTTTTTTTTGGTTCACAATAATTCCTGAAATTTTCCCTAATCACTGCTACATTGTTTTTCTCCTCTTCCTGAAAGCTAAAGTGTTAAATACTTTCATTGCTTCTTCTAAAGCAACATGCAGAAATGAAGCACTCTGTAACTTTCCAGGTTTATTAGCTATACTTTTCCCAGTGAGAAAAGAAATCAAATTTCTAGACTCAGTTTCCATTTTTCTGATGAAGTGCTTTGAGTGAGACAATTCCTGATAGTTAGAGCTAAACCATCTTTTAACAGCAAATTATAAATCAGTACTTCTGAACATAAAAACTCTAAAGACAATACATTTTTCATGTCTACATGTCTATAAATGTTTATAATTTGGCACCATGTGAACTTGGATGATTGTGAAAGTATTCAATAGACAGCACATATACTATGGATGTCCTTTTAGCCTGCATTATGTTTTTATTCCGATACCTTTAAAAAAACTATACCACAGATATGCAATTTTTGTTGTAGGCATTATACTCCTATAAGCTATGGCACACAAGTTTTTCTCAAAACAAAACTAGTCTGTTTTAGCTCTAAAACAAGTATTTGTTAAAGCAAATAAATCTTTGCCAATGCAAATAAGTTTTGATGATGTTAAAGCGAGTCTATAATATAAGAACAAATGATCAGATGATCGAATGTTGTTATATCGACCCCTAAATCTCAAAAACTTAAAACAGTGAACAACCAGAACATCAATTTTTTCCCAGGGAAAAAAAAATCGCTGTTCCCCCCCCAAAAAAAAAAAACCACTAAACACTAAAAGTGGGGGGGCTAACCCCCCACACCCGCCATGTGGGGGGCTGTGCCCCCAACACCCCCCTACTTAAATAAACCAACTCTGAGACTGCACTACAGTGGAGGAAACAGCACAACCCGGACGGACGGCCCAGCAATTTCTTCCCTGGGAAAAAATTCACTGTTCCGGCCATTCGCTATTTTGCCGGTTCGACGCTTAGTGTTTGACTTAACAGCATTCAATCATCTGATCGTTTGCTGAACTAAAGTAGACCCATTAAAGCAACTCTTTGTTAATGATGATATAAGTTTTAGTAAATGTCAAAAAAACTCTGTCAATTCTGAGTAAGTATTTTTCCATGTCAAATAAGTCTTGGTCATTAATAAGAAAATCTTTGCCAGTGCTAAGGCAAGTTTTTGTCAGTGCTGATACAAGTGTTTGTTTATCATAAGTGACAAGTCTTTGTCAACTACAAACATGCCTCCATCATTTGAAATAAGTATTTTTCAATGCAGGACATGTTTTTGTCACTGACAAATAACTTATCTTTCAGTTACAAGTAAGTCTTTATAAGTGTTAATACATGCTTTTGGCAACTGCAAAGAAGCCGTTGTCAATGTCAAACAGCTCTTGTCCATGCAAAACAACCCTTTATCTATTTGTATTTATTTATTTATTTATTTTATTTATTTATTTCCAGTTTGATGACTGGGGGATGTCCACTGGGCTCAAAATGCCCATTTTCAGTGGAGGCATGAGGAGAAAAGTTCCAATAATACATAGTACAAGCTCCATAATATGAAGTACAATACATAGTGGAAACAGAAACAAACTAAGCAAATTTTACATACAAAATAGCAAAAACTAAACAAAAGTTAAACAGCAGCTTGGAGAAGGATGTAAAGCATATTTACATGTTTAGTGGTTGAGAACAGTAGTACAAGGTTAAATTAATGCAGAGGTTTAAATCATCTGAGAATGATATAGAAGTCACATTAGCATGGATGAGTTCTTTATGCATGAATATTAGCATGAGTTAAATTAATACAGAGGTTTAAATCCTCTGAGAGTGGTATAGGGGTAGCATTAGCATGAAGGCAGTACATAGGGTTAATAAATAGTGTGTAAGGAAGAACAAACTTTGTGTGTTATAAAGTATTTATGTATTAAGCAGGTTAGGTAGGTGGAGTGCAATTGCATTTCCATTTTTGGGAGAGGTGAGAATGCAGCTGGGTTTTGAAGTATTCAGAGTTCTCAGAAATTCTTAGAGGTGGAAGGAGAGAATTCCATTTTTAGGTGACAGAAAAGGATAGGAGAAGCTGACCAGCTGGACGGTTTGGTTTATAAACAGAGATTAGATTTTGATGGGTAGATCTTAGAGTTCTGTTTGGGGTGTATAATGTTAAGATGTTTGTTAGTGCTGGGCATATAGTTGGTTTGAAAATAAGCTTGTAAGTGGTGATGAGTTGGATGTAGTCAAGGTAGTTTGGGAGTTCCAGCCATTGCAGCTGGTGGGGAGGTTTACAGTGGTGAGTGGAGTATTTGGAAGTGGTGGCAAACTTTGATATTTTATTGTAACAGGATTCTAGTTTAGAAGAGATGGAGGAAGATAGGTTGGTTAGTAGTGGATCACTATACATTTGTGAGGGTAGTAAGAAGGTAGTGGTGAGGGCCTGTCTTGTTGAGGGGGAGAGGAAGTGAGAGTTTCTGTACAGCATGCCAGGTTTCTGATGGGTTTTCTTTATATTTAGCTGAATATGGGTATCGAATTTTAGGTGTTCGTCAATAGTAACTCCAAGAAGTTTAGCAAAAGGAACAACTTCTATAGTGGAGTTGGCAAGGCGTGTAATCTTGAAAGAGGTTTTGTCTAGGTGGATAGATTTTGAGGGAGAGAATAGAAGGATATTTGATGTGTTATCATTCAAAGAGAGGTGATTTTGGAGCATCCAGTTCTCAGTAGTTGAGAAGGCAGTTTGAGTTTTTGTTTGGAGCTCAGAGAGGTTTGATGCAGAGCAAACTAAAGTTGAGTCATCTGCATATTGTACTATCTTAGTGTTAGGAATGGCTGCATGGAAATCATTAATGAAGATATTGAAGAGCAGAGGGCCAAGAATGGATCCCTGGGGTACCCTGGTTGGGGTGGGAAGAAAGGCTGAGGTGCCAGTCTTCCATTTTACTGCCTGAGATCTGTCAGAGAGGTAGCTGCTGAACCAGGTAATGGTGTTTTGTGAGAGGTTAAGATTGGAAAGGTGGTGAAGAAGGTGGGTATGGGAGACTGTGTCGAAAGCCTTGGAGAGGTCAAGGAGGACTGTGGATACAAGTTCTCCGGAGTCACAAGCATGGTTTATGATGTCTAGAAAAGAGGGAAGAGCTGTTATTGTGCTATGGCCAGAAAGGAACCCATGTTGTGTTGGGGTGAGGAGTTGGTTATGTGTAATGAATGGCATGAGCTGGAGGTGGATGCATTTCTCAAGAATTTTTGAAATAGGGGAGAGAATCGCTATGGGTTGGAAGTTGGAGATGTTATTATTTTTGCCTCCTTTATGGAGGGGTAGGATAAAGGCTGCACACCACAGTTTCGGGACATATGATTCTTGTATGGATCTGTTGATGAGTATGCTAATGGGGATGGCGATGCTGTCTGCTGCAATTCTTAAGAAAAGTGAGGGGATATTGTCAGTGGCACTGGAGCAAGGCTTAAGCTTAGAGAGAAGTTTTTTTTATATATGCGTTGGGGATGGGTTTGAGGTGGAATAGGGGAGGTGAGTTTGGGGTAGAAGGTTGGACAGAGGGTTTGATTTGGGGGGAGGTGTTGTTGTTTGGGAATGTTTTAGTGAGTTCTGTTATAGAGTTAGTAAAGAAGGAGTTGAACAGAGTAGCTATTTCTGGGTCATATTTACTAGTGTCAGGGAAAGGGTTGTTTTTGGTGCCTGGGTTGAGAAGTGAGTTGATGGATTTCCAGAATAGTTTGGGTTTAGAGGAGTGGTTAGACTGGATGTCAAACAAGTTCTTCATCAATTTGGATTTGTCCATGCCAAACAATTCTTTGGAAGAGCCAAATCAGTTTGCATGTAATAAACCAAGAATTAATCAGTGCTAACTTCAGTCTTTGTCAAAAGGGAAGGGGAGGGATTTTCTGATTGATGCAGCCAGTAGGAAGTGATGACTTTGTAATGTTTCAGCATTAACCATAAAAACTGGGGGCACACCAGCAGATGTCTGTGAGATATGGCTGTCTCACTGCACTGGGAGGTAGGTCTGTGGTTAGAGCAATATTGCTGCACTAGGTTGCCACAATCTCTTGTCATGGACTACTACTGAACTAATTGATCAGGTTCAAGAAACAACTGACTTTGGGACACAGGGATTGAGGAGAGGCAAAATGAATAACTAGTCATCAACTCTGAAGGGGAAGCAAAGAAAGAAATAAAGAAAGAAATTAACTGCAAACAAATCATGATACTGCCTCCATCTTACTTGTGCTTGGTAATCAAGCATTTGGCAATACTAAATATTTTGCCAAAGCTAACATAAGTCCTTGTGAATTGCAAACAAGTCTTGGTCAATTCCAAACAGGCCTAGTCAATGCAAATAAAATATTTTATCTACATCTGACAAGTTTTTGTCAGTTTTGATATAGTGCTTGCCAATGAATAACACAAGTTTTTTATCAGCTCAGGATAGTGCAAGACAACTTACAATATCAGTGCACAACAATTCCCAGTTAATGCCATGTATGTTCTTGGCAAGTGTTTCTTCCACTGTCAAGTGAGTCCTTATCAGTCATAAACAAATCTTTGTAAAGGCAAAACAGCCTTGTCACTGCCGGACAAAGTATTCTGAATCAGGAACATGTCTTTGTTGAAGTTGAACATTTTTTTAAGTGTAAAGCAAGTTAAATCATTGTAACGGTAAATCTAATACTGAATGAATTTGTGTAAACTCAAAACAAGTCCATCTCAATTTAAAAAAAAAAAGCTTCTTCCCTAACCAGAATAAGTTTTTTCAGTGTCAAATCCATTTTTCCATTATCAGACATGTTACAATCAGTGCTAAACAAGTCTATTTCAATGTGAAGAAAGTCTTTCAATGCTGAGCAAATTTTTGTTAGTGCTGAGCAAATCCTTTTCCACAGTGAAAAAGTGGTTATTTCAAACTATGGCTTTTCAACATCATACTTTGCAAATGCCAAGTAAATTTTTGTTAATGCCAGAGGAATCTATTTCTAACTTGGTAAACTGAGTTTTTATCAACACACAGACAAGTCTTTATCAATGTTAATACAAGTCCTTGTCAACAGGAGACAAGCCATTGTCAATGCCATCAAATCCTTGTCAGTGCACAGCAAGTCTTTGCCAATGTAAGACAAGTCCTACAAGTGCTGAAACAATTGCCAGTGCAAAGAAGCTATTGTCATTGCAAAACAAATATTTCTCAGTGTCAATCAAATCATTGTAAATTGTACAACAAATCTAAATTATACTGCAAGACATTGTCTGTCAATGTCAAGTTTATCAGTGCAAAACAAGCCTTTGATACTGCCAAACAACTCTTTGTCAATTTTAATTAAGTCATTATTGTTACTAATACAAGTCCTTGTCAAATAAAAACAAGCCAATGTCAATGACAAATGGGTGTTTATCAATGCAAAGCAAGTCATCAAGTTATTGTAAGCACTAAAGAAGTCTATAAATGTAGAATAAATCTTTGCCAATGTCAGACAAGATACCAATATTTTAACAACTCACTCCCTCCAATCAATGAACCCCTCACCCCTCCTTAACTCCACACTCCCCATTACACCCACTCAGTTTTCTACTTCTCTGCCCTCTCTGACCTCTTACCTCCTCACCAAATCACCTTCCTCTATACTTCCTCTACTTTGCCCAAAATGCTAATTACCTACTACTTTACACTCCTCCTTCCTCTATTCTCCTGCCTCACCTCCTATCACATACATATCAACCCCCTGCATCTCCCACCACCTCCACAAACACTGCAACTAAAAACTACTCCCTTCACCACTTCTCCATATTTCCCTCCCTTTTTCTCCCCTCCTACTGCCTCCTCCAAAAAATCAGGACATCCCCCACACCAGAAATCTCACAGACACAAATAACAAATACCTCAACTTTCACCTAAAGTTCCAGACTATACTCTATCCCTTAAATTCTCTACTCCTGTCCAGCGACATACACCCCAACCCCAGACCTATCTCAGACACCTACAACTCATCCCCTGCATCACATCCTTCATCCCACCACCCAACAAACAACTTACAATTTTCTCTCTCAATATCCATAGTATAATGAACAAAGTGAGCAAATTCCAAGCATGGATGGCCCACCACTCCCCAGACATAATAACTCTAACAGGAACTTGGCTCAAACCCCACATCTGCAACTCTCTCTTTCTCCCCTCAGCTATAACATCCTTTCACCTGGATCATGCTAACACAAAAGGTGGAGATATTGCCATTCTCTATTCCCAATACTTCAATCTGACCCCAATTTCTAATCCACCCCCTTCACTCCACCCAGTTGAACTAATAGCTGCAAACTCTAAAATTAACAACAAGACCATCAATATAATAGAAATCTATATACTCCCTGGCAAAAACATCCCTCACTTGAGCAAACCCTTGCCTGGCTGTACAATAATACAACAAATGAAACTGCAAAGTTAATATTAATTGGTCATCTCTATCCTCTAAATCAACCAACTCCTCCATCAACCTACATGGCTTTTCTCAGCTTATCTCTATACCTACACACCTTAATAAGACATCCAACACAGCATTTGTCATTGATTGGATTTTAGTCTCCAGTCCCACCCACTGCCACCACCCAGAAACTCTACCTGACTCTATCAGCGACCATACTCCTATTAGTATCAAGAGATACACCTCCCATCTACACAAACCACAAAAAAAAATCAAATAATGTCATAACCTCTCAAACTTCCTCACTGAAATTTTCAATAATCAGCTCTCTACCATCAACCAGTCTTTCTTCCCTCAAATGCCCCTAGATGAAGCAGTACTCAATTAAATTCCATATTTTTTAACATACTAAACTCTCTTGCCCCCTCCACAAAGTTAGAGTAAAATCTCTAAACTCTCCCTGTCTATCCCAGGCTACTCAAACTCTCATGCATAAAAGAGACAAAGCTTGGAAACTTTAGACTAAAACCAAATTACACACCCATCTCCAAACCTAAAAAGAACTTCATAACCTCTCCAAAAAAAGTCTACTTTTTTTTCCAAACACCTTTATTGAATTATCACTTATGACATAGGTAAATTTTCATTCATATAAAAGTAATCAAACTATATTAACATATCAAACATTATACTTCACATATATTGCTACATATCATCTAACCTAGCCAATGTTATATAACTTATTCATTTCCTGCCTTTTTTGTTAAACAAGAAACATCTCTATTAAACCATCACTTACTATACAGGCAATTATACATTTATATAAATGAAAACAAACTACACTGACACAATCCTAGTCACAAGCATTTTATATCACAAACCATACTGACACACTCCCAGTTGAAAACATTATGCATCATTTATAATCTACCCAATCTTTTTCACTCAAACATTACATAGCTCATTTAAATCCTGCTGCCTTTTAGACCTCATTCCTCTCTTGTATGTATTGTTCCCACAATTCCTATTTTTCCTATGTAGTTTGCTCCTACCCTTTTCTAAATATCTCAGTTCCAGTTGTTTTATCTTTGTTAATATATTCACTACTTCCAGTATAGTCGGTTTAGATTTTGATTTCCATTTTCTAGTAATTGTTTTTTGGCAGCCACCAATATTAGACACAGCAAGGCCTTACCATGTCTGGGAAATTTAAATTTCTGTATTATAGCTTAGAAAAATCATCACCCTTGTCAGACCAATCTGCCCACCCAGCATCCCTGACAGCGCATCCCACAGGAAATACTTAAAGTCTGCCAACTCACCGCACTGCCAGAAAATATGTCCCCAATTACCCCCCCCCCTTCACACCTCCAACATTTACTGTCTGCCTGAGGACAAATTCTCTGGAATCTACTTGGGGTATAAAAATATCTATGCAAACGTTTCCAGGCAAAAATCCTAAATCTCCTAGATTTTGTTGTATATTTGGGAGACATACATATATCCTCCCATTGTTTCTTTGTGAATTGCTTATCCAATCTCTCTTCCAATCTTTTCCAACCTCCTTTGATTGAGTGTTATAATTATCATGCAATATTTTATATGTTCTACTAATTACTCATTTTTAATGGCAGCTTCTGTTCTAGATTCTATTAAAAACTCTACCAGTGCTGGTCTTTCATTTAGGCCCTCCTATTTCTTTCTCTTTGCCTATACTCTGATATCAATCCCTGAAAGGGAAGGCAGTCCCTTACCCACAGTCCAAATAAATTCTTGGCATCTTCCCATTCTATCATCTTTCCCTCTCTAGTTATTTGCTCCCAATACCTTGGTTCCTTTGCCTGTTTTCTCCAATAAATTATGTCTCTCTCTTGCCTGTTGTCTGCATCCCTAATTGCAGGCATCCCAATCGGCAGAATCTTCTTTCTCCATTCCTGTGTTGGTTGAGTTCTTGGAATACTTTCTGCTACTTTATGGATATAATATTCTGTATGATTATTGTTATTCTCCTTAACGGCCTGCATTCAAAATCCCAGTCTCTCCTTGTTTCTTGAGCTTCCCTGTCTTTCATCATCCCTTTCCACTTTGAATTATAGTTTTCTGCTTGTGCTATGTATAGGAGTCTTAACTGTGTAGCTCTGAAATACCACTTCAAATTGGATAATCCCAATCTGCCCTCTTCTACTGGAGGTATCAACTTATCCCACCTGACTATTGCCGTCTTACCTTCCCAGATAAAGCCCTTTTTCTCTTTATTAATTGCTACTCACAACTTCTCCTCTGGTTGCTGGAAATATGCCTGACCTGTGTATAAGACTAAAGGGACTAAAAGCATTTTAACTGCTTGTATCTTACTCTTCATATCCATATCCATATAACAAAGCTTCCATTTTTCCAGTTCTTATATTATCTTTTGTTTAGTCTCTTCCCACATATCCTTAGCTGCCTCACTAGAAAAATTTTTAATCCATACTCCTAAATATTTCATTTTATCATGTCCCATAAATATGGGCATTCCTGAACCAGTTCATGTGTAGCTACATAATTTACCGCTATTGCCTTTGTTTTAGTTTCATTAATTTTGTATCCCAAAAAGCTATGAAACTGTCTCAAAATATTCCACAGCACTGTAATGTCTTTTTCTGGTTTTGTCAGGTACAAAATAATATCATCTCCAAATAAAGCCAGCTTTTTTGACTACTATATCAATTATATCCTTGAATTTCTAAGTCCCTTATTTTCTTTGCCAATGGTTCTAAATGCAATGCAAATAATAAAGGGGAAAAGAGGACACCCCTGCCTGGTTCCTCTGCTCAAACAGAAATTATAACAGAGGAGCCCACCCACTTTAAGTTTCACCTCTGATCCCGCATATATTCTCCAAATCAACCTTATAATTTTTTCAGGAAATGCAGATGTTTCCATTGCCTTGCTCATAAAGTCCCAGCTTATGCTGTGAAATGCTTTTTCTGCATCAAGACCCACCAACAACAATATTATTTTCTTACATTCTGCTTCCCTCTGGATCATTAATGTTTTGTTAATGTTGTCAAATGTTTGCCTCCCCTCCACAAGGCCACATTGATCCATATCTATCAGTTTTGGCATTACTTTTTGCCATTCTTTTAGCCATTATAGACATGAACACTTTATAATCATGGTTTAGTATTGAAGTAGGCCTGTATGAAGCTTGATATGACGGATCCTTGGCCTCTGTAGGTATTACAGCTACCATTGCTTTCTTCCAGAACAGTGGTACTTCTCCTCCTCTTAAGATACTGCTAAACAAAACCTTAAAGATCTTTATCAGTTTTTCCCCCTAGCTTCCAAACTTCCACAAGAATACTATATATTCCTGGGGACTTTCCTGTAGATTGGTTATACATCACAATTTTTATCTTATCTCCTCCTATCCTAACTGTTAGTAATTGAGCCTCATTTACCTCTAATCTTGGCATATTTACTTCTTCCATAAACATTGCCATTTGTATCGTTTCTTGATTTTCATATTTCTCTGCCTTATAGAGATCCTCAAAAAAATTTCAAAATATATATAATACTTCTACATGATCTCTTGTTACCTGATTTGTTATAGGCTCCGTAAGTCAGGTGACAGCCCTTTCTACTTTCTGTTCCCTGAGTCATCGTGCAAAAAGTTTTTGTGTTCTACTGTTATTATCAAAAATCAGTTGATTAACAGCAATCTTTCTAAGCTTGTGCATATTATGCCTAGCATTCTACAGTTGATCATCTTCTTGTTCTGTGAGATTCCCCCAATTCTGCAATATTTTAACATTTGTCAGTCCCTCTAAATAATTCTTGTTACTTCTTAACCATAGTTCCCTTTCTTTTATTTCTACCCTATTTTTAAACTCCACCTTAAATTCATCCCACTCCCTAGCTATATTTTCAGATGTAATTTCTATCCTCTCTAACAGCACCTGAATAATCTCCATTACCCATTCCTTAAATTCCTCTCTTTTCAACAGATAGATGAGAAAGTGCCACTGTCTCATTTTTATTTCATTACCCTGTGTTTTTATTTTAGCTATTATTGGCACATGATCTGAAATAGCTATTGGGTAGATATCAAGACCTTCAATTAAATGCAAATGTTCCTGTGAAATGTAAATTCTGTCTAGCCTAGCCCAGTTTTATTTTTTATCTTGGAGAATAATATGTAAATTCACTCTGAGCTCCTATTACTGATTTCACATCTTCCATGCCAAATATTTTCATAAATTTCTTCAAAAATCTACCCTCCTTTGTTATATTTTCCATTTTGGGCCCCCCAGACACATCTTCACTGCTGCAAATCAAATTCCAGTCCCCACCTACAAGTAATATTCCTTGCCAAAAACTTTTTATTTCTTCCAGCTCCATTATAGCAGTTTTAGGTGGATTGTAAATACATGCCAGTGTAATCCTCCTCCCTTGCCAGTAGCTCCTTAGCACTACAAATCTCCTATTATTATCTTCATTATCCTCTATCACTATTGGAGCTCCTCTTGCAATTAATATAATTAATTAATAGGGCGGTGCAGTGGTGCAGCGGTTAATTCTGTCGCCTCACAGCAAGAGGTTCTCCGGTTCGATTCTCTGCTGGGGTGCCTTCTGTGTGGAGTTTGCATGTTCTCCCTGTGTTTGCATGGGTTTCCTCTGGGTACTCCAGTTTCCTCTCACATTCTAAAGACATGCTTCTGGAGCATTTCTCCCCAGGCCTCCACTGAAAACAGGATCTGTGGAACCTAGTTGGACTTTCCCGGTCAACAAATGTTAAATAAGTAAATAAATAAATAAATGTAAGTACTCCTCTTTTCCTTTGTCCCAGGTATTCTACTGAATAACCATCCTGAAAACCTTTTTTTTTATCATATTCACATGTTCAGTTCTTTGTAAGTATATCTTCTGTAACATAACTATTTGCACTCTACATTTTTAATATAGTTCACTACTCTTTCTTGTTTGTATTTATCTGTGAGGCTATTTACATTTCAAGACATTAAAGAAAGCATTATTGTTTTAAGATGTTATTATTCCCATAAATATACCAAATAATATATAATACCACTAGCAAATAAATGACCCTGAGCAGGAAATAAAGGAAGTTCAACATACAAGTATAATAAATTGCCGCTCAGGATCAAGCCCTACTATTCCAACTATTCAGGGTTTACCTAACGTACACAAGGACTCAAAAAAACCCCCGATGAGACCAATTGAAGCTGGTCGAGGATGGGTTACAGAACCACTTTCCATACTGATTGAGAAAACATTAAGACCAATATTAGAATTTGCTCTTAAGGACTCTAAACAATTCCTATTGGATTTATATGAAGGGACAAGTTCTTTACCTGATGACCTTCCATTTATAATGGTTACTATGGATGTTAAATCCTTATTTACTAATATTCCCAATGAGTTGGATTTGGAAAGTATTCAGAATTATCTGACTAAACACTCTGATATATTACCTAACAGGATAGAGTTTATTTGCCTGTTATTAGAAATGGTGTTAGAAAACAACGTCTTTTTGTTCAATCAGGACTTATTTTTTACAGAAAGATGGCGTGGCTATGGGCAATTCGTGTGCCAATAGCTACGCCAACCTGGTGATGGCGTTATGGGAAGAACAGAAATTATTTCAATTAGATTTGTACCAGAGACATGTGTACTTTTATAGACGTTTTGTTGATGATTTATTTTTTCTTTGGACAGGCACTATGGAGGAGTTAGATAAATTTGAGGAGGATGTTAATTCGTTAACGTCTTTCCTGAAATTTACTATGACCAAATCTAGGGATAGCATTGATTTTTTAGATGTATCTATCCGATGCTTGGAAAATGGTAAACTTAATACAGGTATACACAGAAAACTTTGTTATAAAAACACGCTATTACATAGGGATAGCATGCACCCTAGCCATATTTTTTCAAACATTATTAAAGGACAAGTGATTAGAGTGTCCAGGCTGGATCCTACACAGAGTAATTATGAAGCAGAGTTAGGTGAATTAAATGAAAGATTGCTTGCAAGAAAATACAAAACAGTAGAAATAGAAAAAGGGTTTCTTCACACTAAAAGTATTAGAACAGGTAGAGCTTGTCCTATTTTTTCTGAAAGAGGGAATGAGATTTATAAGGTTGACTAAATAAATATCCCTGAAACCATAAGCAGACAGCAAAAAGTAACTCTGTTCTATACTCAAGATGTCCAATCGATTAAAGAAATAATCCATAAGCACTGGGATATACTGACAGTAGATTCGGAAATCAAGAATTTAGTAGGTGAACACCCACAATTTGTTTTTAAAAATAAGAAGAATCTGCATAGGCTGTTATGCTTCCCTAGTCAAATGCACTCACCTGGAATTGCCACTTACAATGGCACTCAACCATGTAATAGGTGTAATTTTTGCTCTTATATATCTGATATTAATATGTTTGTGCATCCTGTAACATCTCAGGTGTTTACCTTTAACATCAATGCTAACTGCGATACAGAACATGTGGTATATCTTGCTACTTGTATGTTATGTACCGCATTTTATGTCGGCAAAACTGACAGAAAATTAAAGGAGAGAGTGAGGGAGCACCTGTATCAAATTCGTATTAAGTCTAAGATCAATGTGCTTTCTAAGTATATCTTAGAAAATAATGCCAAGTACTGTTTTACATTTTTAGTGATACATATTAATGTTCCTAATGTTAGAGGAGGTGATCTAAGGAACTACATTGAGCAAGCAGAAACTAACTGGATCATTAGGCTGCAAGCACACATTTTTCCTGGGCTTAATGACAGAATTCCGCTGAAGCCTATACTTAAAAATAGAAGAATTAAGTACAAATGAATTATTTATAAAAATTTTATAAAATTACTGATTTATTCAGAGTGTATTTGTTTCTTACTGTCAATAGTTTTAGGTATTTTGTATGTGTATCTATTTATATGGCTAATTGATAATTAGGTTGTTCCATTAGGGAATTTAGAGTGAGCTATATAATAAGCATTTTTTAACATTTGTTTGTAATGGCTTGAAAAAGCCGCATGGCGAAAGCGCTTTCCGAATTTGTTTTAATAAAGGAACATCTAACTTTTATTCTTTGAGCCTGGAATTACTGCTTTTATTCATGAAGGTTATCTACTTGGTCTGAATAGACATTTTCATACACTTTTTATACTTTGCATTGATTCTGGACAAGTTTTTATGGAATTACAGCCTAGTGTAAGGTCTGAATAGACTTAATTTGTGATCAACTTCGGGCTTGGACTGTCTATTACCTGGTTTGATCCTGAGCGGCAATTTATTATACTTGTATGTTATTATTCCCATATTTTATGTATAGCACCTTTTTTGTTAAATGTCTAGTTCCATCTTTTGTGTTACATGCATATACTGTTTGACAGGTTGAACTTTCATACAGTTGTTTCTTGTCATATACATTTGAGCCTATGTCACATCTTATAAAACTTTTTGTTTTATTAAAAGCCCTCAAACAAAAAAAACAAACACAACCCAATACCCACCTAAAACCTATTGACTTAATACTAGCACACAAAACTATGTACACTTTTAAATATTGAAGTTTTACCCTCCTAATAGGAGCAAAAGTCCCAAACTGACAGCAACACTCAGAGACTTGAGTTAACCTAAAAGAAAGGTCATCCATGCTAAGACTCATAGTACAGCCTGTCCTTCTACTAAGTGCTGATTGGTTTTGTCATATCTTTATAGATCTCCCAGCTGGGAAAAACCCTGAATGTTTTCAGAGAGCATTAACTACCTTGAGAAAGCCCCTGAAATTTTTCAGAAAACATTAACTACTTTGGGAAAAACCCAGAATGCTTTCAGAGAACATTATCTCCTAGCCATTTTTTCCTCAACCAACCACTCTCCACCAGACTGTAGCCAGTTTCCCTTTATCAGATTGTCTCAATGAAGACATGAGAACCAGGCAGCCAGTTTTCTCTTTACCAGATTGTTTCCATGGAAACATGAACATCATCTGCTGAATTGTTACTGAGCATACGTGTTTGCTAGAAAAAAACTCTAATATTCAATGTTCTTTTTCATTTATTTGCTCTCTCTTAAAACTTGTTACTAAATAAGGTCTTTAATCCAGGCATTTCCCCATGCAAGAATGAGAAAAAGCACATTCATTTTTCTTTTATCGTGGTTTTTAACCAGGCTTTTTTTATACATTGCAGTGCCTACATTTCTTAAAATTGAACAAGAAGAGAGAGAGAGAGAGAGAGAGAAGGCAGAAAGATAAAAAAAGAACAGCAGTACCTGTTTACAATCCCCATTACATTTAAAAATAACTGAAAAAATTACTTTACAGCATGCAAAGAAAACATGTCACAAAATTGGTACTATTTAAGAAAAAAATCTTTACTTACAGTTAACTTTCTCCTTCCTTTTTCCCTCCCCAAAACACTTTCCCAAACATTAATGACATGAAGTAGGGCATATGCTTTAGAGTCCCCACAAGTCCAACAAATTCTGAAAAAGTCCAATAATTCCAGATTTTCTTATTCTGTCATATTTCACAAATATAATTATTGCATTGTAATCCCATATTAAGTTACTGGTTTTATCACTGTTCATCTCCAAAACCCCATCTCTGCTTTGTTTCCAATCTATTCTCAATTCTTCTAGTCAACTCTCCTGCTCCCTTCCTTCTCTCCAACATTTTCTGTTGAAAATGTGGAAAAGGTTTCACAGTATAGTCCCTCTTTGGTCTTTATTACCAGAAGAACAAGAAGCAGAATATTTCTGTTTCACAGCTTACTTTTTGTTGGACAAACTTTTGTATTTCCTCCTTACCATGTACTTCATCAAAAAATGATTTTGACTCTCCAGGGAAGAATACCTTAAAGACAGCTGGGTACAGCAGTTTAAACTCAACATTCCCTGAATAGTGGAATACATTTGCTCCTCTTCTGACTGTTGTACTATGAGTAATCATTTTCCACAAAAACTCTGCTGTCTCCCACTTTAAGTACTTTGTCCTTCTGCTACAGTTTTGTCAAAATCAACTCCTTCTGCTGGTAGGATTGCATGTTTACTATCAAAGGTCTAAGTTGCTTTCTTATAGCCAGGTTTGGAGCATACACACAATGTGCTCTTTCAACTAAAAACTCCTGCTCTGGAATACCAGTCCTTGCTCATTTGTGTTTTCATAAAACTAATGCAGTCTGTTCCTTCCAGCTTCTCTGGTATAGCTGAAAATCTCAGGTTTTCTCTACATGCTTTGTCCTCTAATTCTGTTATTTTTTGAAACATCTCTTCCTGAGCAGTCTCATATTCAGCCAGCCTTTTCTTTATTTCGACCTCTGATTTTTGTAGCTTTATCATCTCTTCTGAATATCTGTTTAAAGCTTCTTCCATTTTCCAGTATTTTATTGTTTGTATTGATATATTCCATCAGTGTTTTGTTTATTTAACCAGGTCTGTATGCAGTTATCTTATATCTTCCTGTAAGTTACTGGAAGTCATGTCTGAAGGTTGCATTGTTTTTTGCTGAACAGCTGCATAACTTTTCACAGTCATTGTTTCTTCCTCACTTTTTGTAGCTGATTTTTTTCTGGGTCTTCTGTATTTCTTTATTCCTGGCATCCAGGTAGTGCATTTATTAGCCAGTTACAAAATTTACCCATAAATACAAGTCTACTGGCCTTCTCTGATGAGTTTCTGTTTTCACACTGGGAGAGCTAGAAACAAGATGTTACTCAATGTGCAGCCATCTTGACAACCAAAAAAAAAAAAAAAAAACAGCTCTACCTTGATAAAAAGAATTTCTACCTGAAACCTCAATCAGCCTATAAACATAACCCCAAGAAATTCTGGAGTGCCATCAACCATATCCTACCCCTGGCAGCCCCAATATTCCTAATCCTTGCCTCAACAACAATCCCATAGTAAAAGCTGTCCTACTCAACTATTACTTTATAAATACCATCTGTAATCTAATCCCAAACTCAAACTCTACCCACTCTACCTACCTCCCTTCTATTCTCAATCAAAACAACTCTTTATCACTCAAACCTGTACCAACAAACTACATTAAACATCTCCTCAACTTACCTCCACTCTTTCTCAAATGTTCTGCAAATTCCATAGCTCTCCCAGCTTCCAGTCATGTCAACCTCTTTCAGTCTGAGTCCACCATCACCTCATTATGGAAACAGTTCTTTACTACACCTATTCATAAAGGAGGTAACTCTACTGAGCTCACTAACTACCACCCCATAGCTATTCTTCCCCCACTGTCAGAAATACTAGAAAAGTATGTACACAAACAAATCATAGGTGATCTGCTCCTAGAAAACCTACTCGCCCCCACTCAGCACAGTGTCCATCCAAACCCCATCACCTCCACTGCCATGATCTCCTTCTCAGACTTAGTCTCCCTTGCTAGAAATAATAAACTGGTCACCTACCTCTTCCTCAATCTCTGCAAAGCCTTTGATACTGTCTCTCACCCCATCCCCCTCTCCAAACTAAGTGACCTTAACCTCTCTCCCTCTTCAGTCTCCTGGTTCTCCAGCTACCTCTCCAACTGTCAACAATCAGTTAAGTGGCAATCCACTCCATCCCCTTTCCTACCCATCTGAATAGGAGTCTCTCAAGGATCAATCCTCAGCCCCCTTTCAACATCTTCACAAACCAACTCTACACATCTTGTCCTCTCTCTACCCTAATTCAATAAGCAAATGACAGTACCATAATCTCCACTGCTGATACCTTCACTGAGCTACTCACACTCACCCAAAATTCCTTTAACTCCTTTGAAAAATGGCTCACTGACACCCACCTCATCCTTAATCACAAAAAGACCAAACTTCTCCTATTCCTTCCAAAATCTCTCTCACCACTTAAACCTACCTTTTCTATCACTTCCTCTAATAATACCACAATTTATGCTGAACTCCAAACTAAACTCCTCGGGGTCATCATAGATGACCAACTTAAATTCAACCTACATATCAATCACTGCATCATAAAAAACATCAAAAACGTTTGGACATCTATACAGAAATAAAAAGTTTCTTACTAACAACACTCACGTCTCTCTAGCTCATGCTTTTCTACTCCCTAGTCTCCTCTATGGATCACAAATTTTAACTACCTTACAAACCTCCCTACAAACTAAACTCAAAAGCACATACAAGAAAATCATCAGTTTTGCTAACAATCTGTCCCCTAACTCTCATCACTGTCTCTCTCTCTCTCTCTCTCTCTCTCTATGCATTAAACTGGCTTAAGTTTCCTCACCAGCTCCTTCTCTCTCAATTAACTATAATTCACTCCAGTCACTACAAACTCTCTGCATGCCCTAGTATCTCTGCTTTGATCTTTTTTGATCTTTTGTGGAGCTTTTCTCCTGGGCCTCTGCTGAAAAAGGATTTTCACTCAGTCGGACACTCCTGGTCAACAAATGTCAAATAAATAAATAAAGTTTTTGGAACATCACAAAAGTACTGAAAAAATCTCTGTAAAGTCCATGAAATTCAGTGTCAATTCCATATAAGAATGTATGAATGCCAACAAGACATTGATAGTGCAAATCATTTTTCTCTATGTGCATTTTCACCCTTCTACCTGCGGATATGCAAGCCTTTCAACTTCTCACCCATTAATTCTCCATTGCATCTCAGCCATTTGTACCCAATATCATCTTGGGTTGGGACTCCTTTTTTTAGTGGAGGTTAGCCTCATGGTAACCTACTTGAATGTCAATGCATGGAGGTAAAATCAATTGCAGTTCAGTGGCTGTCCTCTTGGCAGCCTTGAAAGATGGCTATGTCTCTCATCCCATCTCAGTCTCTCTCTCTCTCTCTATGTATGTATATATATATATATATATATATATATATATATATATATATATATATATATATATAGGGACGTCGGGAGGCATACGCACTGTACTGATTTCAGTACAACTTTTTTAGAAGGGGGTAGCTTTTTTGAAAAAACAAAAAAAACATACGTACATTTAAAGAGGTGTTGGCTCCTTTAAGGAGGATACCAGCCAGTCGGAAGTGAGCTCACATCATGTCCGGCTGGCTGCGAGCGGGAAACAAGCAAATGGATTATCATTGAGTTGGAACTGGCAAGAGCATTCAGAAGTATGCAAGCGCAACGAATGAACAGATGATTATCATTGAGGCAAGCGCAACGAACAGAGGATTATCGCAATCAATTGAAGTAAGTGTATGCAAGCGCGGCAATTGAAGTAAGTGTATGCAAGCGCTGAGAAGGCAATTTTGTGTGTGTGTGTCAATTGAAGTAAGTGTATGCAAGCGCTGAGAAGGCAATTGTGTGTGCGTGTGTGTTGAAGTAAAAGTGTATGCAAGCGCTGAGAAGGCAATTGCGTGTGTGTGTTGAAGTAAAAGTAAGTGTATGCAAGCGCTGAGAAGGCAATTGTGTGTGTGTGTGTTGAAGTAAAAGTAAGTGTATGCAAGCGCTGAGAACGCAATTTGTGTGTGTGTGTGTGTGTGTGTGTGTGTGTGTGTGTGTGTGTGTGTGTGTGTGTGTGTGTGTGTGTTGAAGTAAAAGTAAGGGTATGCAAGCACTGAGAAGGCAATTGTGTGTGTGTGTGTGTGTGTGTGTGTGTGTGTGTGTTGAAGTAAAAGTAAGTGTAAGCGCTGAGAAGGCAATTGCGTGTGTGTGTGTGTGTGCGTGTTGAAGTAAAAGTAAGTGTATGCAAGAGCTGAGAAGGCAATTGTGTGTGTGTGTGTGTGTGTGTGTGTGTGTGTGTGTGTGTGTGTGTGTGTGTGTGTGTGTGTGTGTGTGTGTGTGTGTGTGTGTGTGTTGAAGTAAAAGTAAGTGTATGCAAGCTGAGAAGGCAATTGTGTGTGTGTGTGTGTGTGTGTGTGTGTGTGTGTGTGTGTGTGTGTGTGTGTGTGTGTGTTGAAGTAAAAGTAAGTGTATGCAAGCGCTGAGAAGGCAATTGTGTGTGTGTTGAAGTAAAAGTAAGTGTATCAAGCGCTGAGAAGGCAATTGTGTGTGTGTGTTGAAGTAAAAGTGGCATTATGCGCTGAGAAGGCAATTTTCTGTGCGTGTTGAAGTAAAAGTGTATGCAAGCTCTGAGAAGGCAATTGTGTGTGTGTGTTGAAGTAAAAGTAAGTGTATGCAAACGCTGAAAAGGCAATTGTGTGTGTGTGTGTGTGTGTGTGTGTGTGTGTGTGTGTGTGTGTGTGTGTGTGTTGAAGTAAAAGTAAGTGTATGCAAGCACTGAGAAGGCAATTGTGTGTGTGTGTGTGTGTGTTGAAGTAAAAGTAAGTGTATGCAAGCAGTGAGAAGGCAATTGTGTGTGTGTGTGTGTGTTGAAGTAAAAGTAAGTGTATGCAAGCGCTGAGAAGGCAATTTTGTGTGTGTGTGTGTGTGTGTGTGTGTGTGTGTGTGTGTGTGTGTGTGTGTGTGTGTGTGTGTGTGTTGAAGTAAAAGTAAGTGTATACAAGCGCTGAGAAGGCAATTGTGTGTGTGTGTGTGTGTGTTGAAGTAAAAGTAAGTGTATGCAAGTGCTGAGAAGGCAATTGTGTGTGTGTGTGTGTTGAAGTAAAAGTAACTGTATGCAAGCGCTGAGAAGGCAATTGTGTGTGTATGTGTGTTGAAGTAAAAGTAAGTCTATGCAAGCGCTGAGAAGGCAATTGTGTGTTTGTCTGTTGAAGTAAAAGTAAGTGTATGCAAGCGCTGAGAAGGCAATTTTGTGTGTGTGTTGAAGTAAAAGTAAGTGTATGCAAGCGCTGAGAAGACAATTGTGTGTGTGTGTGTTGAAGTAAAAGTAAGTGTATGCAAGCGCTGAGAAGGCAATTGTGTGTGTGTGTGTGTGCTGAAGTAAAAGTAAGTGTATGCAAGCGCTGAGAAGGCAATTGTGTGTGTGTGTGTGTGTGTGTGTGTGTGTGTGTGTGTGTGTGTTGAAGTAAAAGTAAGTGTATGCAAGCGCTGAGAAGGCAATTGTGTGTGTGTGTGTGTGTGTGTGTGTGTGTGTGTGTGTGTGTGTGTGTGTGTGTGTGTGTGTGTGTGTTGAAGTAAAAGTAAGTGTATGCAAGCGCTGAGAAGGCAATTGTGTGTATGTGTGTGTGTGTTGAAGTAAAAGTAAGTGTATGCAAGCGCTGAGAAGTCAATTGTGTGTGTGTGTGTGTGTTGAAGTAAAAGTAAGTGTATGCAAGCACTGAGAAGGCAATTGTGTGTGTGTGTGTGTGTGTGTGTGTGTGTGTGTGTGTGTGTGTGTGTGTGTGTGTGTGTGTGTGTGTGTGTGTTGAAGTAAAAGTAAGTGTATGCAAGCGCTGAGAAGGCAATTGTGTGTGTGTGTGTGTGTGTGTGTGTGTGTGTGTGTGTGTGTGTGTGTGTGTGTGTGTGTGTTGAAGTAAAAGTAAGTGTATGCAAGCGCTGAGAAGGCAATTTTGTGTGTGTGTGTGTGTGTGTGTGTGTGTGTGTGTGTGTGTGTGTGTGTGTGTATGTGTGTGTGTGTGTTGAAGTAAAAGTAAGTGTATCCAAGCGCTGAGAAGGCAATTGTGTGTGTGTGTGTGTGTTGAAGTAAAAGTAAGTGTATGCAAGCGCTGAGAAGGCAATTGTGTGTGTGTGTGTGTGTGTGTGTGTTGAAGTAAAAGTAAGTGTATGCAAGCGCTCAGAAGGCAATTGTGTGTGTGTGTGTTGAAGTAAAAGTAAGTGTATGCAAGCGCTGAGAAGGCAATTGTGTGTGTGTGTGTTGAAGTAAAAGTAAGTGTATGCAAGCGCTGAGAAGGCAATTGCGTGTGTGTGTGTTGAAGTAAAAGTAAGTGTATGCAAGCGCTGAGAAGGCAATTGTGTGTGTGTGTGTTGAAGTAAAAGTAAGTGTATGCAAGCGCTGAGAAGGCAATTGTGTGTGTGTGTGAGTTGAAGTAAAAGTAAGTGTATGCAAGCGCTGAGAAGGCAATTGTGTGTGTGTGTGTGTGTGTGTGTGTGTGTGTGTGTGTTGAAGTAAAAGTAAGTGTATGCAAGCGCTGAGAAGGCAATTTTGTGTGTGTGTGTGTGTGTGTGTGTGTGTGTGTGTGTGTGTGTGTGTGTGTGTTGAATTAAAAGTAAGTGTATGCAAGCGCTGAGAAGGCAATTGTGTGTGTGTGTGTGTGTGTGTGTGTGTGTGTGTGTGTGTGTGTGTGTGTGTGTGTTGAAGTAAAAGTAAGTGTATGCAAGTGCTGAGAAGGCAAATGTGTGTGTGTGTTGAAGTAAAAGTAAGTGTATGCAAGCGCTGAGAAGGCAATTGTGTGTGTGTGTTGAAGTAAAAGTAAGTGTATTCAAGCGCTGAGAAGCAATTGTGTGTGTGTGTGTGTGTGTGTGTGTGTGTGTTGAAGTAAAAGTAAGTGTATGCAAGCACTGAGAAGGAATTGTGTGTGTGTGTGTGTGTGTGTGTTGAAGTAAAAGTAAGTGTATGCAAGCAGTGAGAAGGCAATTGTGTGTGTGTGTGTGTGTTGAAGTAAAAGTAAGTGTATGCAAGTGCTGAGAAGGCAATTGTGTGTGTGTGTGTTGAAGTAAAACTAAGTGTATGCAAGCGCTGAGAAGGCAATTGTGTGTGTGTGTGTGTGTGTGTGTGTGTGTGTGTGTGTGTGTGTGTGTGTGTGTGTTGAAGTAAAAGTAAGTGTATGCAAGTGCTGAGAAGGCAATTGTGTGTGTGTGTGTTGAAGTAAAGTAGTGTATGCAAAGCTGAGAAGGCAATTTTGTGTGTGTTCAAGTAAAAGTGTATGCAAGCGCTGAGAAGGCAATTGTGTGTGTGTGTTGAAGTAAAAGTAAGTGTATGCAAGCGCTGAGAAGGCAATTGTGTGTGTGTGTGTGTGCTGAAGTAAAAGTAAGTGTATGCAAGCTGAGAAACAGTGTGTGTGTGTGTGTGTGTGTGTGTGTGTGTGTGTGTGTTGAAGTAAAAGTAAGTGTATGCAAGCGCTGAGAAGGCAATTGTGTGTGTGTGTGTGTGTGTGTGTGTGTGTGTGTGTGTGTGTGTGTGCTGAAGTAAAAGTAAGTGTATGCAAGCGCTGAGAAGGCAATTGTGTGTGTGTGTGTGTGTGTGTGTGTGTGTGTGTGTGTGTGTGTGTGTGTTGAAGTAAAAGTAAGTGTATGCAAGCGCTCAGAAGGCAATTGTGTGTGTGTGTGTGTTGAAGTAAAAAGTGTATGCAAGCTGAGAAGGCAATTGTGTGTGTGTGTGTATTGGAGTAAAGTATAAGTGTATGCAAGCTGAGAGCAGTGTGTGTGTGTGTGTTGAAGTAAAGTAAGTGCATGCAAGTGCCTGTGAAGGCAATTGTGTGTGTGTGTGTGTGTGTGTGTGTGTGTGTGTGTGCTGAAGTAAAAGTAAGTGTATGCAAGCGCTGAGAAGGCAATTGTGTGTGTGTGTGTGTGTGTGTGTGTGTTGAAGTAAAAGTAAGTGTATGCAAGCGCTGAGAAGGGAATTGTGTGTGTGTGTGTGTGTGTTGAAGTAAAAGTAAGTGTATGCAAGCACTGAGAAGGCAATTTTGTGTGTGTGTGTGTGTGTGTGTGTGTGTGTGTGTGTGTGTGTGTGTGTGTGTGTGTGTGTGTGTGTGTGTGTGTTGAAGTAAAAGTAAGTGTATGCAAGCGCTGAGAAGGCAATTGTGTGTGTGTGTGTGTTGAAGTAAAAGTAAGTGTATCCAAGCGCTGAGAAGGCAATTGTGTGTGTGTGTGTTGAAGTAAAAGTAAGTGTACGCAAGCGCTGAGAAGGCAATTTTGTGTGTGTGTGTTGAAGTAAAAGTGTATGCAAGCGCTGAGAAGGCAATTGTGTGTGTGTGTTGAAGTAAAAGTAAGTGTATGCAAGCGCTGAAAAGGCAATTGTGTGTGTGTGTGTGTGTGTGTGTGTGTGTGTGTGTGTGTGTGTGTGTGTGTGTGTGTGTGTGTGTGTTGAAGTAAAAGTAAGTGTATGCAAGCACTGAGAAGGCAATTGTGTGTGTGTGTGTGTGTGTGTGTTGAAGTAAAAGTAAGTGTATGCAAGCAGTGAGAAGGCAATTGTGTGTGTGTGTTGAAGTAAAAGTAAGTGTATGCAAGCGCTGAGAAGGCAATTGTGTGTGTGTGTGTGTGTGTGTGTGTGTGTGTGTGTGTGTGTGTGTGTGTCTGTGTGTGTGTGTGTGTGTGTGTGTGTTGGAGTAAAGTAAGTGTATGCAAGCTGAGAGGCAATTGTGTGTGTGTGTGTGTGTGTGTGTGTGTGTGTGTGTGTGTGTGTGTGTGTGTGTGTGTGTGTGTGAAGTAAAAGTAAGTGTATGCAAGCGCTGAGAAGGCAATTGTGTGTGTGTGTGTTGAAGTAAAACTAAGTGTATGCAAGCTGAGAAGGCAATTGTGTGTGTATGTGTGTTGAAGTAAAAGTAAGTCTATGCAAGCGCTGAGAAGGCAATTGTGTGTTTGTCTGTTGAAGTAAAAGTAAGTGTATGCAAGCACTGAGAAGGCAATTTTGTGTGTGTGTGTGTTGAAGTAAAAGTGTATGCAAGCGCTGAGAAGGCAATTGTGTGTGTGTGTTGAAGTAAAAGTAAGTGTATGCAAGCGCTGAGAAGGCAATTGTGTGTGTGTGTGTGTGTTGAAGTAAAAGTAAGTGTATGCAAGCACTGAGAAGGCAATTGTGTGTGTGTGTGTGTGTGCTGAAGTAAAATAAGTATGCAAAGCTGAGAAGGCAATTGTGTGTGTGTGTGTGTGTGTGTGTGTGTGTGTGTGTGTGTGTGTGTGTGTGTGTGTTAAAGTAAAGAAATAGTGCAAGCGCTGAGAAGGCAATTGTGTGTGTGTGTGTGTGTGTGTGTGTGTGTGTGTGTGTGTGTGTGTGTGTGTGTGTGTGTTGAAGTAAAAGTAAGTGTATGCAAGCGCTGAGAAGGCAATTGTGTGTATGTGTGTGTGTGTTGAAGTAAAAGTAAGTGTATCCAAGCACTGAGAAGTCAATTGTGTGTGTGTGTGTGTGTGTGTGTTGAAGTAAAAGTAAGTGTATGCAAGCACTGAGGCAGTGTGTGTGTGTGTGTGTGTGTGTGTGTGTGTGTGTGTGTGTGTGTGTGTGTGTGTGTGTGTGTTGGAAGTAAAGTAAGTGTATGCAAAGCTGAGAAGGCAATTGTGTGTGTGTGTGTGTGTGTGTGTGTGTGTGTGTGTGTGTGTGTAAAGTAAGTGTGTATGCAAGCTGAGAAGGCAATTTTGTGTGTGTGTGTTGAAGTAAAAGTGTATGCAAGCTGAGAAGGCAATCAGTGTGTGTGTGTTGAAGTAAAAGTAAGCGTATGCAAGCTGAGAGAAGGCAATTGTGTGTGTGTGTGTGTGTGTGTGTGTGTTGAAGTAAAAGTAAGTGTATGCAAGCGCTGAGAAGGCAATTGTGTGTGTGTGTGTGTGTGTTGAAGTAAAGTAAGTGTATACAAGCGCTGAGAAGGCAATTGTGTGTGTGTGTGTTGAAGTAAAAGTAAGGTATGCAAGCCGCTGAGAGAGGCAATTGTGTGTGTGTGTTGAAGTAAAGTAAGTGTATGCAAGCTGAGAAGGCAGTTGTGTGTGTGTGTTGAAGTAAAGTAGGTGTATGCAAGCGCTGAGAGGCAATTGTGTGTGTGTGTTGAAGTAAAAGTAAGTGTATGCAAGCGCTGAGAAGGCAATTGCGTGTGTGTGTGTGTTGAAGTAAAAGTAAGTGTATGCGCGCTGAGAAGCAATTGTGTGTGTGTGTTGAAGTAAAAGTAAGTGTATGCAAGCGCTGAGAAGGCAATTGTGTGTGTGTGTGAGTTGAAGTAAAAGTAAGTGTATGCAAGCGCTGAGAAGGCAATTGTGTGTGTGTGTGTGTGTGTG
The DNA here is from genome assembly GCF_019279795.1 of Protopterus annectens. Classification (NCBI taxonomy): domain Eukaryota; kingdom Metazoa; phylum Chordata; order Ceratodontiformes; family Protopteridae; genus Protopterus; species Protopterus annectens. Next base: position 1,583,185,225 of record NC_056739.1, on the reverse strand, counting down.
TGTGTGTGTGTGTGTGTGTGTGTGTGTGTGTGTGTGTGTGTGTTGAAGTAAAAGTAAGTGTATGCAAGCGCTGAGAAGGCAATTTTGTGTGTGTGTGTGTGTGTGTGTGTGTGTGTGTGTGTGTATGTGTGTGTGTTGAATTAAAGTAAGTGTATGCAAACGCTGAAAAGGCAATTGTGTGTGTGTGTGTGTGTGTGTGTGTGTGTGTGTGTGTGTGTGTGTGTGTGTGTGTGTGTGTTGAAGCAAAAGTAAGGTGTATGCAAGTGCTGAGAAGGCAAATGTGTGTGTGTGTTGCTAGTAAAGTAAGTGTATGCAAAGCGCTGAGAAGGCAATTGTGTGTGTGTGTTGAAGTAAAAGTAAGTGTATTCAAGCGCTGAGAAGCAATTGTGTGTGTGTGTGTGTGTGTGTGTGTGTGTGTGTTGAAGTAAAATGAGAAGGGGTGTGTGTGTGTGTGTGTGTGTGTGTGTGTGTTGAAGTAAAGTAAGTGTATGCAAGTGCTGAGAAGGCAATTGTGTGTGTGTGTGTTGAAGTAAAACTAAGTGTATGCAAGCCGCCTGAGAAGCAGCAATTGTGTGTGTGTGTGTGTGTGTGTGTGTGTGTGTGTGTGTGTGTGTGTGTGTGTGTGTGTGTGTTGAAGTAAAGCAAGTGTATGCAAGTGCTGAGAAGGCAATTGTGTGTGTGTGTGTTGAAGTAAAAGTAAGTGTATGCAAGCTGAGAAGGCAATTTTGTGTGTGTGTTCTAAAGTAAAGTGTATGCAAGCTGAGGAGGCAATTGTGTGTGTGTGTGTTGAAGTAAAAGTAAGTGTATGCAAGCGCTGAGAAGGCAATTGTGTGTGTGTGTGTGTGTGTGTGCTGAAGTAAAGCAAGTGTATGCAAAGCGCTGAGAAGGCAACAGTGTGTGTGTGTGTGTGTGTGTGTGTGTGTGTGTGTGTGTGTGTGTGTGTGTGTGTGTGCGCAGTGCGTGTTGAAGTAAAAGCAAGTGTATGCAAAGCTGAGAAGGCAGTGTGTGTGTGTGTGTGTGTGTGTGTGTGTGTGTGTGCTGAAGTAAAAGTAAGTGTATGCAAGCTGAGAAGGCAATCAGTGTGTGTGTGTGTGTGTGTGTGTGTGTGTGTGTGTGTGTTGAAGCTAAAAGTAAGTGTATGCAAGCGCTCAGGAAGGCAATGTGTGTGTGTGTGTGTTGAAGTAAAAGTGTATGTATGCGCTGAGAAGGCAATTGTGTGTGTGTGTGTATTGAAGTAAAAGTAAGTGTATGCAAGCGCTGAGAAGGCAATTGTGTGTGTGTGTGTTGAAGTAAAAGTAAGTGCATGCAAGCGCTGTGAAGGCAATTGTGTGTGTGTGTGTATGTGTGTGTGTGTGTGTGTGTTGAAGCTAAAGTGTGTGTGTGTGTGTGTGTGTGTGTGTGTGTGTGTGTGTGTGTGTGTGTGTGTGTGTAAAAGAAAGTGTATGCAACAAGCTGGAAAGGAATTGTGTGTGTGTGTGTGTGTGTTGAAGTAAAAGTAAGTGTATGCAAGCACTGAGAAGGCAATTGTGTGTGTGTGTGTGTGTGTGTGTGTGTGTGTGTGTTGAAGTAAAAGTAAGTGTATGCAAGCACTGAGAGGCCAATTCTGTGTGTGTGTGTGTTGAAGTAAAAGAAGTGTATCCAAGCGCTGAGAAGGCAATTGTGTGTGTGTGTGTGTTGAAGTAAAATGAAGTGCACGCAAAGCTGAGAAGGCAATTTTGTGTGTGTGTGTTGAAGTAAAAGTGTATGCAAGCGCTGAGAAGGCAATTGTGTGTGTGTGTTGAAGTAAAAGTAAGTGTATGCAAGCGCTGAAAAGGCAATTGTGTGTGTGTGTGTGTGTGTGTGTGTGTGTGTGTGTGTGTGTGTGTGTGTGTGTTGAAGTAAAAGTAAGTGTATGCAAGCACTGAGAAGGCAATTGTGTGTGTGTGTGTTGAAGTAAAAGTAAGTGTATGCAAGCAGTGAGAAGGCAATTGTGTGTGTGTGTGTTGAAGTAAAAGTAAGTGTATGCAAGCGCTGGAGAAGGCAATGTGTGTGTGTGTGTGTGTGTGTGTGTGTGTGTGTGTGTGTGTGTGTGTGTGTGTGTTGTGTGTAAAGTAAGTGTATGCAAGCCTGAGAAGGCAGTGTGTGTGTGTGTGTGTGTGTGTGTGTGTGTGTGTGTGTGTGTGTGTGTGTGTGTGTGTGTTGAAGTAAAAGTAAGTGTATGCAAGTGCTGAGAAGGCAATTGTGTGTGTGTGTGTTGAAGTAAAAGTAACTGTATGCAAGCGCCTGAGAAGGCAGAGGTGTGTGTGTGTGTTGAAGTAAAAGTAAGTGTATGCAAGCGCTGAGAAGGCAATTGTGTGTGTGTGTTGAAGTAAAAGTAAGTGTATGCAAGCACTGAGAAGGCAATTTTGTGTGTGTGTGTTGAGTTAAAAGTGTATGCAAGCGCTGGGAAGGCGGTGTGTGTGTGTGTTGAAGTAAAAGTAAGTGTATGCAAGCGCTGAGAAGGCAGTGTGTGTGTGTGTGTGTGAAGTAAAAGTAAGTGTATGCAAGCACTGAGAAAGGCAATGTGTGTGTTTGTGTGTGTGTGTGTGTGTGTGTGTGTGTGTGTGTGTGTGTGTGTGTTGAAGTAAAAGTAAGTGTATGCAAGCTGAGAAGGCAGTGTGTGTGTGTGTGTGTGTGTGTGTGTGTGTGTGTGTGTGTGTGTGTGTGTGTGTGTTGAAGTAAAAGTAAGTGTATACAAAAGCGCTGAGAAGGCAATTGTTATGTGTATGTGTGTGTGTTGAAGTAAAAGTAAGTGTATGCAAGCGCTGAGAAGTCAATTGTGTGTGTGTGTGTGTGTGTGTGTGCTGAAGTAAAAGTAAGTGTATGCAAGCACTGAGAAGGCAATGTGTGTGTGTGTGTGTGTGTGTGTGTGTGTGTGTGTGTGTGTGTGTGTGTGTGTGTGTGTGTGTGTGTGTGTTGAAGTAAAAGTAAGTGTATGCAACAGCTGAAAACAGTGTGTGTGTGTGTGTGTGTGTGTGTGTGTGTGTGTGTGTGTGTGTGTGTGTGTGTGTGTGTGTGTGTGTGTGTGTGTGTGTGTTGAAGTAAAAGTAAGTGTATGCAAAGCGCTGAGAAAAGGCAATTTTGTGTGTGTGTGTGTTGGAAGTAAAGTGTATACAAAGCTGAGAAGGCAACAATTGTGTGTGTGTTGAAAAAGTAAGTGTATGCAAGCGCTGAAGGCAATGTGTGTGTGTGTGTGTGTGTGTGTGTGTGTTGAAGTAAAAGTAAGTGTATGCAAAGCGCTGAGAAGGCAATTGTGTGTGTGTGTGTTGAAGTAAAAGTAAGTGTATGCAAAGCGCTGAGAAAGGCAATTATGTGTGTGTGTGAAGTAAAGTAAGTGTATGCAAAAGCGCTGAGAAGGCAATTAGCGTGTGTGTGTGTTGAAGTAAAAGTGTATGCAAGCGCTGAGAAGGTGTGTGTGTGTGTGTTGAGTAAAAGTAAGTGTATGCAAGCGCTGAGAAGGCAATTGTGTGTGTGTGTGTGTTGGAGAGTAAAGTAAGTGTATGCAAGCGCTGAGAAGGCAATTGTGTGTGTGTGTGTGTGTGTGTGTGTGTGTGTGTGTGTGTGTGTGTGTGTGTGTGTGTTGAAGTAAAGTAAGTGTATGCAGCTGAGAAGGCAGTTGTGTGTGTGTGTGTGTGTGTGTGTGTGTGTGTGTGTGTGTGTGTGTGTGGATTGAATTAAAGTAAGTGTATGCAAGCTGAGAAGGCAATCAGTGTGTGTGTGTGTGTGTGTGTGTGTGTGTGTGTGTTGAAGGAAAAGTAAGTGTATGCAAGTGCTGAGAGGCAATTGTGTGTGTGTGTGTTAGTAAAAGTGTATGCAAAGCGCCTGAGAAGGCAATGTGTGTGTGTGTGTGTGTGTGTGTGTGTGTGTGTGTGTGTGTGTGTGTGTGTGTGTGTGTGTGTGTTGAAGTAAAAGTAAGTGTATGCAAAGCTGAGAAGGCAATTGTGTGTGTGTGTGTGTGTGTGTGTGTGTGTGTTGAATTAAAAGTAAGTGTATGCAAAGCTGAGAGGCAATTGTGTGTGTGTGTGTGTGTGTGTGTGTGTGTGTTGAAGTAAAAGTAAGTGTATGCAAGCTGAGAAGGCAATTGTGTGTGTGTGTTGAAGTAAAAGTAAGTGTATGCAGGCTAAGAATCATTTGTGTGATAATTGTGTGTGTTGAAGTAAAAGTGTGCAAGCGCTGAAAAGGCAATTGTGTGTGTTGAAGTAAAAGTAAGTGTATGCAAGCGCTGAAGGCAATTGTGTGTGTGTGTTGAAGTAAAAGTAAGTGTATGCAAGCACTCGAGAAGGCATGTGTGTGAGTGTTGAAGTAAAAGTAAGTGTATGCAAAGCTGAAAGGCAATTTTGTGTGTGTGTGTGTGTGTGTGTTGAAATAAATGTAAGTGTATGCAAGCTGAGAAGGCTGTGTGTGTGTGTGTGTGTGTGTGTGTGTGTGTTGAAGTAAAAGTAAGTGTATGCAAGCTGAGAAACAGTGTGTGTGTGTGTGTGTGTGTGTGTATGTGTGTGTGTGTGTGTGTGTGTGTGTGTGTGTGTGTGTGTGTGTGTGTGTGTGTGTGTGTGTGTGTGTGTTGAATAAAAGTAAGTGTATGCAAGCTGAGAAGGCAATTGTGTGTGTGTGTGTGTGTGTGTGTGTGTGTGTGTGTGTGTGTGTGTGTGTGTGTGTGTTGAAGTAAAGTAAGTGTATGCAAGCGCTGAGAAGGCAATTGTGTGTGTGTGTGTGTGTGTATGTTGAAGTAAAAGTAAGTGTATGCAAGCGCTGAGAAGGCAATTGTGTGTGTGTGTTTGTGTGTGTGTGTGTGTGTGTGTGTGTGTGTGTGTGTGTGTGTGTGTGTGTGTGTGTGTTGAAGTAAAAGTAAGTGTATGCAAGCGCTGAGAAGGCAATTGTGTGTTGTGTGTGTTGAAGTAAGTGTATGCAAGCGCTGAGAAGGCAATTGTGTGTGTGTGTGTGTGTGTGTGTGTTGAAGTAAAAGTAAGTGCATGCAAGCGCTGAGAAGGCAATTGTGTGTGTGTTGAAGTAAGTGCATGCAAGCTGAGAAGGCAATTGTGTGTGTGTGTGTGTAGAAGCAAGTGTGCAAAGAAGCTGAGAAGGCAATTGTGTGTGTGTGTCTGTGTAAATGCCCCCCACATAATACACCTGCAGGTTATAGGTGTTCAGGCTCAAACCCTGTACCTTTGCTTCAGGGTAAGAACAGCCTAAAGTCCCTAACCACCACCATTTCTGAACTTTGTTCAGATTTGCTTTTCTAATGGTTGTGAGCTAAGGTGAGAACTGAAGTTGTATTTCTCCCATTATTGTTTTTGTTGTTTGTCCAGGTTGTTTGTGCTAAGGTGTGAAGTGAGAACTGAATTTGTATTCCCTCATTATTGGCTTTGTTTGTCCAGGTTTTTTGTGCTAAGAGGTTGAGAGCTATCTAAATGATAGCCATTAAGTTTGTCTTCCTATTTTTCAAACTGCTGATTTAGCATAGTGGTATGTTGCACTGACTATAGTGCATATGGTTCTGGGTTCAAGACTTGCATGGTGATAATGCAGCATTTTATTCTAGCAACTTTCCAAAATTATACAAGCAATGTTTAAAATGTGTCCCTGTTTTTTGGGCTTTTGCCCCCCCCCCCCCATAAATGTTGGCTTTTTCCAGATTTCTTGTGCTGCAAAGTTCAGAGATACAGCTGAGTGTCAACATTTTACAAGGAGCTGAGAGCTGCAGGGGAACTTAGGTTTAGTGCTGCTTATGCTGAGTCCGCTTGTACTGTTAATAGCACAACAGGTAGTGTACTTGCTTTTGATGCAGAAGGCTGTGGGTTCTTCTCCCACAGTAGGTAGATGCATTGCTGATACTGTACTGTGTTGTAAAGGGGGGTGGATGCTGTAGTCTGTTTTGGCGAAGATATCTAGTAGCAACTATGAACCTGTTATTAGTTTGCCATCCATTCCCTATTGCAATATTACTAGCATATCATTGTTTTTAATGCAACATAGGCAATTTATTCCTCAAGGGCAACAGGCACATTATTTGTAGATGAAACCATGAAATATAGTTGTTTGCTAGCAGCAGCCTCTTCATTAGTTACAGATTTCTCTAATGTGGAATTATGAAGATGGCTTTTACTAGTTCAGAGATTGTGCATATTTACTGATACTGGTGGACTGTAGAAGTTTGAGTAGACTTTTATGATGGAAGGTGTATCAAAGAGCATGTGTATGTTTCATGTGCAAGGGGCCTATGATTTGAAAACAGCCCAAAGTTACTTTATCTGCCACTGGCAAAATGTATTTTCTTTGAATGTGGGTTTCAATGCTGTCTCAATGAACGTGAGTTTCAAGGGCAGAGAAGTTTTAATGCTAAGTCTAGTTTCATTGTGAGACTGCATTGCTTTGTTTAGCAGATATTTATTGGTGTTAGTGCTGTAAAATGCAAAATAAAACTTTTCTGGCAAATCATTTAGGAATGAAGTCACTAAATAATGACCAACGTTAAGTTTCAGACGTCATAATCTTCAGAAAAATGCATGCTAAAGCAAGACCTGATATTCTATCAACTGTCTTAAGTTTATACAAGGTCAATCTTTAGTACTGTTTGTATGTTCCCCCGATATATTTGGCCTTGTCCAGATTTCCTGCATTAAGAGGTTGAGAGGTATGTGCAAATAAATCGCTTTATAGAATTAGGAATATCCAAACCTCTCAACTGTCCCCAATTTGGCTCAAAATGTTGCTCCCCCTAATAATCTCTCCGCAAAATAGTAATTTTGGAAGAAAACGTGGAGGGTTTACTTTTATAAATAACTGTAATGATCAGAGTTATACATTACTTTTATTTCAGAAATGCATGTAGATTCTCTAATTTTGTTAGCTGCTCCAAGTTAACTGTGCTCATATTAAAATGGTGTCCCTTCTTTGACAGGTTCCCAGCTGTATTGTCTGGCAATTTTATATTTTTGCATCACATTTTTGGCCCGTTTTTCATAAAATTGCAGTTTTCTGGCAAATTAGTAGCAAATTGTTAAAGACTGAAGTTAGAAAATAATGGCAGACATTTGAGTTTCAGATTTCATACCTTTCAGAAAATTCGTACTAATGCAAGACCTACTACTATTCTATTATCTTTTCTAAGTTTATAAGAGCAATATTTTAAAAAATGTCCTTATTTTTGGGCCTTTGCCTCAGTTTTATTTATGAGTTTGTTGCTCTAAGAGGTTGAGAGGTGTGTGTGTCTGTTAGGTAGGTAGGTAGCATACCTCTCAAATGTCCAAATTTTGCAGAATGTCCAGATTTTTGCCCCATATTTTTTGTCTGTTCCTCATAAATGTTGTGATTTTCTAGAAAATCATTGAAGGCTGAAGTTGCTAAATAATGACAGACATTTGAGTTTCAGACTTCACGTCCTTTAGAAAAATTCATACTAGCACAAATCCTGTTATTCTAGCAACTTTCTCATACTGGCACATATCCTGTTCTAGCAACTTTCTAAGTTCACGAGAACATTATTTAATATCTGTCCCTGTTTATTTTAGGTTTTGTCCATATTTCTTGCACTAAGAGGTAGGTAGGGGTGTGTGTGTGAATGAAACATCCTAGTTAGGGGTAGCAGGTGGTTAGTAATTTACTCAAGCTCAAAACCTGTACCTTAGTTACAGAAAACAAAAGCATAAATTCTCTACCCCAACTACCATGCTGCATTTTTCAAAGAACTGACATTTCAAGTTAATTTTCAATTCAAGGAACCGAGTTTGAGTGAATTTATATTATATTACTGAAGAGGCATTACAGTGAATGCCTCTTCATCGACACTAAAAGAGCAAACCGTGAATTACGAGAATGGCCGTAGCTTGGCTGGGGAGGGGGGTAGCAGTTTGAGAGCTGTGAGCACAAATTTGAAAATCCTAGCGACATCCCTGTATATATATATATATATATATATATATAGATATATATATATATATATATATATATATATATATATATATATATAGGGACGTCGGGAGGCATACGCACTGTACTGATTTCAGTACAACTTTTTAGAAGGGGTAGCTTTTTTTGAAAAACAAAAAACATACGTACATTTAAGGAGGTGTTGGCTCCTTTAAGGAGGATACCAGCCAGTGGAAGTGAGCTCACATCATGTCACAGCTGGCTGCGGCGAGGAAACAAGCAAATGGATTATCATTGAGTTGGAACTGGCAAGAGCATTCAGAAGTATGCAAGCGCAACGAATGAACAGATGATTATCATTGAGGCAAGCGCAACGAACAGAGGATTATAAATAATCAATTGAAGTAAGTGTATGCAAGCAGCAATGAAGTAAGTGTATGCAAGCGCTGAGAAGGCAATTTTGTGTGTGTGTGTGTCAATTGAAGTAAGTGTATGCAAGCGCTGAGAAGGCAATTGTGTGTGCGTGTGTGTTGAAGTAAAAGTGTATGCAAGCGCTGAGAAGGCAATTGCGTGTGTGTGTTGAAGTAAAAGTAAGTGTATGCAAGCTGAGAGGCAGTGTGTGTGTGTGTTGAAGTAAAAGTAAGTGTATGCAAGCACTGAGAAGGCAATTTTGTGTGTGTGTGTGTGTGTGTGTGTGTGTGTGTGTGTGTGTGTGTTGAAGTAAAAGTAAGTGTATGCAAGCGCTGAGAAGGCAATTGTGTGTGTGTGTGTGTGTGTGTGTTGAAGTAAAAGTAAGTGTATGCAAGCGCTGAGAAGGCAATTGCGTGTGTGTGTGTGTGCGTGTTGAAGTAAAAGTAAGTGTATGCAAGAGCTGAGAAGGCAATTGTGTGTGTGTGTGTGTGTGTGTGTGTGTGTGTGTGTGCTGAAGTAAAAGTAAGTGTATGCAAGCACTGAGAAGGCAATTGTGTGTGTGTGTGTGTGTGTGTGTGTGTGTGTGTGTGTGTGTGTGTGTGTGTGTGTGTGTGTGTGTTGCAGTAAAAGTAAGTGTATGCAAGCTGAGAAGGCATTTGTGTGTGTGTGTGTGTTGAAGTAAAAGTAAGTGTATGCAAGCGCTGAGAAGGCAATTGTGTATGTGTGTGTATTGAAGTAAAAGTAAGTGTATGCAAGCGCTGAGAAGGCAATTGTGTTTGTGTGTGTTGAAGTAAAAGTAAGTGTATGCAAGCACTGAGAAGGCAATTGTGTGTGTGTGTGTGTGTGTGTGTGTGTGTGTGTGTGTGTGTGTGTGTGTGTGTGTGTGTGTGTGTGTGTGTGTTGAATTAAAAGTAAGTGTATGCAAGCGCTGAGAAGGCAATTATGTGTGTGTGTGTGTGTGTGTGTGTGTAAGTAAAAGTAAGTGTATGCAAGCGCTGAGAAGGCAATTGTGTGTGTGTGTGTGTGTGTGTGTGTGTGTGTGTTGAAGTAAAAGTAAGTGTATGCAAGCAGTGAGAAGGCAATTGTGTGTGTGTGTGTGTGTGTGTGTGTGTGTGTGTGTGTGTGTGTGTGTGTGTGTGTGTGTGTGTGTTGAAGTAAAAGTAAGTGTATGCAAGCGCTGAAGGCAATTGTGTGTGTGTGTGTGTTGAAGTAAAGTAAGTGTATCAAGCTGAGAAGGCAATTGTGTGTGTGTGTGTTGAAGTAAAAGTAAGTGTATGCAAGCTGAGAAGGCAATTTTGTGTGTGTGTGTGTGTGTGTGTGTGTGTGTGTGTGTGTGTGTGTGTGTGTGTGTGTGTGTGTGTTGAAGTAAAGTGTATGCAAAGCGCTGAGAAGGCAATTGTGTGTGTGTGTTGAAGTAAAAGTAAGTGTATGCAAGCTGAGAAGGCAATTGTGTGTGTGTGTGTGTGTGTGTGTGTGTGTGTGTGTGTGTGTGTGTGTGTGTGTGTGTGTGTGTTGAAGTAAAAGTAAGTGTATGCAGTGAAGGAAGCAATTGTGTGTGTGTGTGTGTGTGTGTGTGTTGAAGTAAAAGTAAGTGTATGCAAGCGCTGAGAAGGCAATTGTGTGTGTGTGTGTTGAAGTAAAACTAAGTGTATGCAAGCGC